>NC_056592.1:7221770-7258719 GCF_018340385.1 Cyprinus carpio
TGGGTCAATCGTACAATGCGCCACTGCCCTTTTGAAAAGTGTTAAGCAAATGAGATTTTGTCTCTGGGGATGAAGAGGTCAAACCCCTCTGCCCCTGCCAAAGATCTCCCAAAATTTTCTGAATTTTGGGGGGTGGGGGCCGCCCACTCTCCAAGGGGGACGCTAGTTGGGGGACAGCATGTCTGCCCTAGGTTCAACCTGCCCGGGACCTCACCTCTCCCTTCTGCAGACCATTCACAGGAGGCCCCCCCCCATCCACTGAGGATTTTTCCAAAAGGGGCCGGGCAGCTATACGGGCCCCCGGTCTACCCTGGGGGGAAGGCGCCAAGGGCCCCAGGGGAATGGAACTCATGGTTTCAGCTGGTACTGGAAGGGGCGCATATGGAGCCGCCCAGCTGTAGTATCAGAGACACATAGTCCATGAGGCCGAGCAGTTTCTGGAAACACTTTGTAGAGGCCAGAGAAACTGTTCCCAGGGAACAATATCCATTGGCTGAGGGAGACAAGCGGGCTCTTGGCAAAAATTGAGCCCTGAGAATGACTCAGAGTCACAGGAATCCAGGTGGCTCGCTGAGGAGGAGGGATCTTGGAGATAGGTTAGCTGCTTCCTCCGACTGGGCCAGTCGTCGAGGTAAAAGGAAATAAGGATTTCCATCTGGTCTCAGGCGTGGAAAGGACGAATCCATGCATTTTATAAAAGTGCGCGGGAGGGAAGCTAGTGGACAGCCCAAAGGGAAAAGGAACATGTATTGATAAGCCCTACTCCCTCGGGGTGTGAATATCAAGAATGTCGCCTGGGATGGGGGGGACATCTGGATCGTACGCCACACAAGTACAGCATCTTTCAGGTCCAGAGAAAAGACACAACCAGGTTTTTTTCAGTTTAGTGCAATTCAACACTTGTTGGTGTTGTTGTTGTTTGTTCAACGACCATTGTCATTGTTTTACTTATATTGTCATCATTTTATCGTCCTCATGTATTCCAAACTGTACATTACTATCTACTATGGCCATAGAAGGGGGGGGGGGGGGGAACTAAAAATTTCAAGTCTTTGAAGTTCCTATAGAAAAAATAGAAATCAATATTATAGTTCTGTTACAACAGTGGAGGGGTTGAGTAAACGATGACAGATTTTTCTATTTTGGGTGAACATCTTTTCACTGTCTTTTAAAATTTTCATAGCTTAGATAGTAATTCATGACAATCCTATCCCATATTGCCTCAAGGTGACTATATCGATTGCAAAAAAAAGTACAGCCGCTAGTTTAATGAGGTTTAAAGATGAGTCTAAAACTATATTGAAAATTCGGGTTCAAAGTTTAATATAAATTGCAAATAAATAAGCTTTTGGAACTCCAAATGTAAACTAAATGTAAAGTGATGTTAAATTTTAAAATTCAGCTTTTGCCATGATTCAAATAAGCAAATTTGGGACACTGATCATGTGAACTCCTTGGTACTAAAAGCATATGCTTTTTGAATCATCTGAAATCACATTGTAGTTCATGCAGTAGTTTGATGGCGGATGTCATTAAAGCAAGGAAGAACAAAAAACCAAATACTACATATTTTGAAATCTGTGTCCATTTTTCAATCCAACTTTTCACTAAATGCTACATAAACATATAATTTATAATAGTAAAGCTTTCATTAAATGAAAAAAACTGCTTCGTCTCTTTGGTGTAGAAGTGTTACCCCCAATGAATCCACAGGAAATATATAAGATGAACTGTTGATATAGTTTAACACACACATAAATACACACACATAAAACTTCATTTGTTTCCTCTATTGACAGCCATTAGCCTCATCTCAAGCGAAAGTATTACTTTGTGAATGCGTCTAAAGGAAACTGGACTGAAGCTCAAATAGATTGCAGACAGAATTACCATGATCTGGCCACCATTGAGAACATGGATAAAGAACAGAATGATTAAACGCCAGCTAATGGGGAGTTACTTATGGTTTAGCCTGGATGTGGACTTTATGATGATGTGAACTGGAGATGGTCACTGGAAGAAAATGATTTCTATCAGGATGGAGAGAGAGATTTTCAGGAAACTGGTATCATATAACCGACAACAGTTGAGGGAACCAGATGTGTGTGTACATGAGTAATGATGGCAAAATGGTTTTGCTGAGGTCATGTGACAGCACACATTCATTTGTTTGCTATGATGGTAAGGACATTAATTTTTTATATATCTTAGACATTTTATTTCAGCTAATACGATATACATCATGTGTTCATAGTTCAGAGGCTCAGGTAGAGAGACCGCCACAGCGAGTTATATCGCAATCTAAGTGACTGGGAATCCTGGTCAGAAGGCATGTAGATACTCGCAGAGAGCATTATTGGTGATCTCGCCAATGTGAGAAATCAGACTGAAAAACCAGATGATCCTCGGGATGTCAGGTGGATATGGGAGAGTCTGGATCGGCCTGTACGAAAAACAGGGATTTGGCCAAACAGTCAGGAATACCAGTTATCAAAAAAAATGGAGGCTCAAAGTCCTGGGTTGCCGGGCACCCAAACCAGATAATGGTGTTGACTATGTTGCTTGCATGATGGATATCAGCACTGTACTGCAGTGTCATTCCGATATCAGGAGATGGACAGATGAGATCGGGTTATCCGTATGCCTTTCTTCGCTACAGCAGTAAGTTGAGTGATGTGGTGGTGTCCCCTCTCAGGAGTTGTGCTCTGCTTAACCAATCCAAGTACACACACCACACAATAGTGACCACACACATACACCGTGCAAAACAACACGGGAACAAGGATGGCAGGACATATTTGCTGCGGTGCCGGGGGGTTAGATGGGTCTCAGTTGTGTATTGAGAGTGGAAGAGAGGCACTGGTATTCACTACCCCCACCGGCAATTCCTGCCATCTGAGACTTATATCCAACTCTTATCTGCAAACCTTTGGGTTACAAGTCCAAACTCTCTAACCATTAGGCCACGACTGCCTGTAGACACTAGGTCTCCCCATCGGGAAATCAAACCCCAGGGCTTCCTAGTGACAGGTGGAGATACTGTCCCCACTAACAAGAGGTTAGCTTAGGAATATGAGAGAAAGACCTTTATCACGCCTGCTCTAACATGGAAGATTTAATTTGGGACAGAATTAAATATCATTTACATTTGGTATACAATAATGACAGGAAAAATAATCAATTAACTACTAATTTGTACAAGGACCACTGTTAAAAACAAATCATGATTTATTGGTAGATCACGTGGACCGGCTCATGGCAGCTTTTTTTTTTTCTGCTGTAAAACAAATTCACATTCACGGGCACCCACAATATTCATGCACCTCGTCAGTATCACTTTTGTGAGTGAGAATAAGACCTGGACTGAAGCTCAAGCGATGCTGCAGACAGAATTACATTGATCTGTGGCCACCGTAAGAACATGGAGGAAAATGAAACAGGCTCATTAAAGAGCGAAGTCGCGTGGCACTTACTTTGGATCAACTTGATTTGGGACTCTAGTGATGATAGGAACAGCTGGAGATAGGTCCTCTAGATTAAATGCAGCATTAGAGGAGAGGGGATTTAAAAAGCTGGTTTGTTCCGGCAGGCAAGGGAAATCAGGTGGACCAGAGTCTGTGTGTGCTGTGCAGTGTCTTGTGTCAGGGGGGGAATATGGAGTGAGGCCTTTTTGCTCCTGTGGGCTATCCTTTTGTTTTGCTTTATGGATGGTGAGAACTGCTGTTGGTCGGCTAAGAATTATAACAAAAATATTAATGATTAAATTATATATCACATAGTTTAAATTGCTTCCAACAGGAAGGGCAAAACGCTAGCTAGTACAAGTTATGTGTTTTGTTTTATGCGTACAAAAAATGGACTGAAGCTCAGGAGTTTATGCAGAGAACATCACACAGACCTCATTAGTATCAGAGATGGAGACTGAAAACTCCAGAGTTACATCATTAAGTACATATTCTTGATTTGTTTGGATCGGACCTTGCCAGGAGCAGATCTTGGTCACGATCCAGAGCAACCTCATCATTCCAGTAAGTGGAGGAACAGCAGGACGGACCGAATAATGCACAAGAGCAGTGAATACTGCACTGCTGCAGTGCTCATTCATTAGTGACTCTCTGGGAAACTGGACAGATGAAAGGCACCGGCGCTGCATTTTGCTTTCTAAATTTTTGCTGCAATGGTGAGTAGATCTCTAGCCTGAAAAAAAGATTAGAATAAAAATAATAATAATAACCCAACTATATATATATATATATATATATCTAGTATGCATCATTACATTTTCTCTGCCCTGAACAGCATTCGCATCAGCATCATCCCGTGAGTATCACTTTGTGAATGAGTCAAGGACCTGGACTGAAGCTCAGAGATACTGCAGACAGAATTACACTGATCTGGCCAACCCATTGAGAACATGGAGGAAATGAAACAGACTGGATTAACACAGTTAATGGGAGTTACAATGGTTCAGCCTGGATTGGACTGTATGATGATGTGAACAGCTGGAAGTGGTCACTGGAAGACAATGATTTCTATCAGGAAGGACGGAGAGATAGGATTTCAGGAAACTTTTTCATGAACCCAAACAATGCTGGGAATGAACTGTGTGGTTATACATGGATTATAATGTGAAAAATGGTTTGATTATTTATGTGACAATCTCTACCCATTTGTCTGCTATGATGGTAAGAGACATTCTAGATGTACATTTTGAGTTTCCTTTCGTAAACAACACAGTTGCTGAGTCAAAGCCTCACATAAAAAGTTACTGTCATTGTAGTAAGATTTCTGAAAGATGTCTTGGCTTAGTTGGCCTGAATCAAAAAACTTCCATTGTATCACCCAAAAACACCCATGTTTATTGAGTGTTATGTAGATGCAAGCAGATAATTGTAGCAATAGCAAAAATAAAGATGGTTCAATGTTCAAAGGTGTAAACTTAGAAAAAATTGGCGTAAATGTCAGTGTATTTTTAGATATAAAATATATGCATTTAAAAAGATGGATTGCCACATGAATATAAGCAATGATGTGACTTATTGTAATCTCCAGGATTTTAGACAACGCTCGAACTACTCAGACGTAGTTATGGATATGACTTTTAAGACCGGACTGGAGCTCAGGCTACTGCAGAGAGCATAACGACTGGCCAGTGTGAGGAATGAGAAGAACATCAAGAGTACGGAGCATTACCCAGTATTATCGGTATTATTATGGGGCTAGTATGGATTGGTCGGCACAGAAAAAAAACCCGACTGGGTTGGGTACAGATCAGAGCAGCTCCTTTCCTTACCTATTGGCCCCATACACTTCATGGGTTGCGGCAGACCAGATTAATGTGCAAATGTACAGAGAGCGGGATCTCTAACACTGCACAGCTGTGTCTTTACAAAAAATTTGGCCAGGGCAGATGAGAGATGCTTTGCCAGTTGCCTGTCTTCTGTACAGTGGTGAAGCAAATATATCTATAGACATAATGAAAATGCGTTACAAACAAAAAAGAAAATATGCAGTATTAAATGTGGAATTCTTTAAAAAAAAAAAAAAAAAAACAAAAAGAAACAAAAGCTCAATCAAATAATAAGTTGTATCAAATGATACTTATGCTAAAGTTTTGCTAATCCAAAGCCTTCTGTTTGTTTTTTGCTAAATCTGAATGACCCACCACATCAAACCTATCAGATGAGTATGGTAGGTTGGTATAAATGTATATATTTGTTTCTACTATTTCAATAAAGCACTGTAAAACGATTTTGGAGGTTTTTGGAGTTTTATGGTATTACCATGATGGAAAAAAAAAAATTTTTTTGGAACTCCGGAAAAAGACTGGAGCTGAACAATGCGCAGGACTCTTCTTTTTCAATTGTGACAGGACGCATTTGGGACACCATAAAAAATTGAGTATTCGGACCTCTAAAACTCTTGTTACCAGTGTGGGTTGATAATCAATTATTTAATTTTAACACCTGATACCATGTTACACTTTTTTTTTTAAAATCATGATGGGAATGCGAAGTAAAAGTTACAAGTCCTAGAAAATTTATCAGACATCTCAGATTAAAGAGCTGTGTTGATGATACCAGCAGTAAGTAAAAGGTCAATATGGACCACTGATCTACCATACTGAACTATTTACTTATGTTTTTTATAGACTAACAGTGTATTTTTATATTTATTTTTTGTTTTTATTGGATACTAACATATCAATTTTCAATTATAAAACATTTCCTTTCAGAATAGATACCCGACTAGGCGCAAAGTGCAATATAAATACCCCCTCTTAGAATTTGGATAATAAATAATGTTGCTAATTAAAAATATTGGACTTGGACAGCATTTCAGTGTGCATGATTGTCATGACGCTCATAATATTTTCAGTTACAAGAGGAGCGGATGAGGGCGTGGTGGACTCCCAGCACATTACGTCACCATGAATGTAGAAGACGATCCCGTACGATTCAAGCCTCTTGACCGAGTGAGGTTCCAGTGGTCCTATTAAAGCAATGACGGGCTCTTGTATCAAGACTAAATGATAGCTTGAATTTAACATTAAAATGATGGGAAACAAGGGCTTTACGTAGAGCTTGTACCACAGTTTAATCTATAGTTTAATCTCTAATCTATAGCAACCATAGCTGTTTTCTTTAACCAGGACTGCTAGATACCTACGCTGATGCCATATGAAATAAGTGTTGTGTAATTTTTAGGGGTTTCGATCATTCTTGTTTGTAATTATTTAGAGACTCGTAGTAAAAATAATTAAGATTTAGAGCACAGAGTTTCAAGAAAATGACAATAATTACAGGTGTCATGACTGGCCAAAACATTTTACTCGCCTTTCAATAACAAAAGGAGTAGCTGTCACTGCCTCATTTGAGATACAGTCTGGAGAGCAGTGCAAGCAGACAAGAGTACGGCTGCAGTCTGGAGAGCAGTGCAATCAGCGCACGTCCAAGATAGATTAGCTTTACATCTACGTGAGACCCCATCACTTTTGTTCGTCTGAGCCTTATCAGCTTGGTCATGGCACGGGGGCATTGCAACAAAATACCGAGTTAGAGAGATATGAATGTTCTCAGAAAATAATGTACCAGATTCAGTACGAACCTTATTGGTGACCCTTGCGTTAATATCCTGCACGTTGTGTCAGCCGTGATACATGGCTTCAGAGAAGCCTAGTCAAGGCAGGAAGGCATCAAGGATGTCCGAATCCAATCTGCGTTATTACTGGTCGCGGAGGTACCTTTTCTGATTTACTGTGAAGCAGCTAGATGTATCCTTAGTGCCTTGATTATCCCACATCCTGTGTGATCCATCCGCGGACTGGTTGAGGCTCTAAAAAAAGAAAAAGATGGCGTCATGAAAGTTGCATTTGTGTGTAATTTGTGTGTCATATTTTGACTAATTTTTGCATTTTGATGTTATTTCCTGTTATTTTGATTTTACGCTTACCTGCAAAGTCATTGCCTCACATCGGCAGCAAGGCAGCACGTCAGCTGTCTAGGGCTTTCGGACGCAACTGATAATAAACTGCAGCTCATTAATTAACACACCATATTTTTGTTTGATCCATTTTATACAATTCCGCTCCTTCATTTAGCAAGTGCACTTCAAGTTCAACATCGTTTTGTTCCATTCAGTTGTGAGATGCTGCTGATAGAGCAGCTTCGGTCTACCCAGACTGACGCAGCACTGCAAAAGACACAGGCGTGAGTGCAGTGTGTTGAGTCCACAGGTGTGCCATGGGGTGGTTTCTTTTGACCCTACCAGGTCAAGAAAATATGTTCACCCCAATTTTACAATCTCTCCACTGTCTATACCTAAGTTACATATCAATTACAAAAAATTGCTGCTTACTTATAGGGCCCTAAATCGTTTAGGTCCTGCGTCTTCTATCATGCTACAATTCATCAGACTACTATATATATATAGCTCAGAAATATCACACAGAAAACAAATCACACATTTTAGCTTCAGGAAGAATTTGGCTATAAATTCAGGAACATTTAAAGTGAGTCTTATTCTAAAGGAACAAAGATTTGATCAAGTGTTGTGCTAAGAATTTGTTTCATGTAACATGCAAGGAATGTTTTTTTTGGTTACATTTAATACAGGAGAGAGAAATTATGTGAACCATCAGGTGTATTGATGTCAGTTGTGTTTATAAAAGGATCCCTCCCACATTTTGTAAACAGTATAAATATGAAAACAGTGAGATCATTTAAAACAGAAGCAGCAAGATAAAATATAGAAGCTTCAACTCAAAGGTAAATTGTTGACCATTTTAAAATATATTTTAAATGTTTAATAAATGAGACAATTACAGTTAATGCAAATAATGCATAATTTGCAGTTCATATTTAGCCCAGAAATATCTCACAGAAAACAACTCACACATTTTAGCTTCAGGAAGAATTAATCCGATGAGGACTTCCCAGCAACTTCACAATGCATTTGAGAAACTAGTAAAACTGGTCTATGAGAGGTTAGGACAGCATTCCTGGACAACGAATGGTTTTAGATTTCATGGTTTTTCAAACTATCACTGACCTACATTTTGAATGTTCTCTCCCTTAAGAAAATTACTCATGGTTCTATTACCACATTGATTACCATTTGTATAACCACAGTTTTACTACAAATATTTTATTTTTTCTTTTTTTTCTTTTGCCACTGAGTACCATTTGTATAACCACAGGTTTTTACTACAATACCATGGTTAAACTATGGTTATTGTAGAAAAACCCATGGTTAATTTGTTGTTACCATGGTTTAACCATAGTACCCATGTTTTTAATTTATTTATTTGTTCATAGATGTAGTAAAAAACACCATGTCACTTTTCGTAAGGGGCTAAGCTATTGTTACACCCAAATATTGAACTTTAAGTGGGTATTACTAATATTTTATATTCTATTTTAAATGTTTAACAAATAAGGCCATTTAAAAGTTACTACATAATAAGGCAAATTTCTACAGTTTTTGCATACATTTTGGATCAGTTATTGTTTCCTCATTGTTTGCTAAATAATGAGTAATGTAGGTTTAGCTTGTACTCATATTAATTGCATTGTTGCAATTTTGAATTAGATTTAGGGGATTTGCTCAACTGGGCACAACATTTTAATTTTATATTTATTAATCTCATGGTGTTAAGATATCTTTGATCGATCAAAACATAAAACACAAATCAAAAACATGGGCAGCAGGAAAAGACTCATACTGATCTAGTCTAGAGTTATTTAAGAAATTTCTGTTTCTCTGTTTTATGGTCTAAAATGGTCAAAGCACTCACAAGTTTAGAAAATTTAAGTGATTCTCATTTAAATGGAATAAAGATTTTGATCAAGTGTTGTGTAAAGCATTTGTTTCACGTAACAGCAGAATGAGGAAAGATTTATTTATTTATTTATTTATATTATTGGTACCATTTGAATACAGCAATTATGCGGAACCATCAGGGTTATTATTGTATGTACACATACGAGTCTATTACAAAATGAATCCCTCCCTACATTTTGGTAAACAGTATAAAATCTGGAAGACAACAGAGCTAATTTAAAACGCAAAGCAGCAAGATAAAAGATGAGGCTTAAACTCAACAAGTAAATTGTTGGAACATTTTTACTATATTTTTAAATGTTTACTAAATGAGACAATTTACAGTTAATGCAAATAATGCAAATTTGAGTTTTTGAATATATTTAATCTTTTCTGGTTGATTGCTAAATAATGATTAATGTAGGTTGTCTTCATATTATTGCATTTTGTAAACAGTATAAATAAGCAGACAGTCAGATAATTAGAAACAAAAGCAGCGAGATAAAAGGCGTAGGCTTCAACTCAAACTCTAAATTGTTGACCATTTTAAATATATTTTAAATGTTTAACAAATAACATTCCACAGTTAATGCAAATAATGCAAAATGTATAGTTTTTGAATACATTTTGATCAGTTCTTGTTTCTTGTTGACAGGATAATGTGGAAGATTTTATGTTCAGTTTTTTTTTTTTTTTTTTTTTTTTTTGGGGGTACATTTAATACAGCAATTATGTGAACCAACAGGTTTATTAATGTCAGATGTGTTATAAACAATGATCCCTCCCACATTTTTTAAACAGTATAAATATGAAGACAGACAGATCATTTAAAACAAAAAGCAGCAAGATAAAAGACAGGCTTCAACTCAAAAGATAAATTGTTAATCATTTTTAAAATGACTTTTCCTCCTGGCATTTTAAAACATCAACATAAGTTAAACTTATTTGATTGATTTTAGATGTGCATTTTACTATTTACAAGCTATGTTTCCATTGGTCTAGTTGTTGGGTAAGTAAATATTTTATAAAACATTTTTATCACTAACTGAATTTTGTATAAGAGTATGTTGTGGAATTGTCGTGTTAGCTACTATATTACACTAATTTATTTTTTATTCATTTTGGAGACTAAGTTATTTAAAAAATACACTAGGTATTTGTTTTTGTATTGAAAAACTAAACTTGAACTCTTTAATAGGGTTTCTCACCTTCACTTTGAGTGTCCCTGCGAGCATGTGTCTTTGCAATGAGTCCAAGACTTGGGCAGAAGCTCATGAGCTACTGTAGAGATAAATACACTGATTTGGCCACCATTGCAAATGAACAACAGCCAGTCCAGCGCTGTTTGACACAGTGAATGATGAGTCCATTGATTTGGCCTGGATTGGATCTCTCTGATGATCTGAAAACAGTTGGAAATGACACTAGAGGATAGTGATTTCTTCAAGGGGAGAGAGAAGGGCGACCTCTAGCGAACTGGTCTAAACGCCCCAAGGACCCAGACAATCAGCAGGGAGGATCACAGTATGTGTATAATTATGGTACAGGGGTATAGGGTATACGCATATACTGTTGTCTCAGAATATCATCCTGTTATCATTGGCTCTGTGATGGGATCACCGCAGTTTCATTAATAGAGTAGGACACTGCAAAACAATTAAGACCTTACTATTGTCAAGTACAAGAATGCCTGGAAATAAGCCATCAACACAACCTCACCCTCATAGATTACAAAACGGGTATTTAAAATGTTTCTAGGAGAGACGCAGAATTGCTAGTGCTAGTCTATTGGAGTTTCTGTTACCAGTATCAAAATCCTTGGCTACTGAAGCACCAGAGATCACTCGCAGGAGAAGCGCACCACAACATTTACCTCTGTTGCCACGTAATCAGGACATGAGCGACTGAAAACCGGAAGATCCAGTAAATTTTATTAAAGACTAAACTCCATTATTATGTTTGGATTGGACTGTACAGAACCAGGATCTTGGTCAGATTAGAGGGCCACCCTTCGTTCCAGCTTAACTGGAGCACAGGACAGCCAGATAAACAGACTGGTATCCTGCACTGTAGTCTCATTCAGTGATTCTGGGAAAGGGACTAGTGAATACCGCAATTATACATTTCCTTTAATTTGCTACAATGGTGAGTTGATTTCTATGTAGTGCCAGGACTGTAAATATTTTTTAAAATGTTAACATTTTACACTTTCTTCATAGTTTTTCATCTTTGACATCATCCGCCACTATCACTTTGTGAATGAGTCTAAGACTGGACCGAAGCTCAGAGATACTGCACAACTACACTGGATCTGGCCACCATTGAGAACATGGAGGAAATGAACAGACTGATTAACACATTGTGCTAATGGGAGTTACAGCCGTGGTTCAGCCTGGATTGGACTGTATGATGATGTGAACAGCTGGAGATGGTCACTGGAAGACAATGATTTCTATCAGGAAGGAGAGAGAGATTTCAGGAACTGGTATCATGAACCGGACAACAGTGGTGGAAAGGAACTGTGTTTACATGAATTATAATGGAAAATGGTATGACATGTCATGTGACAACACGCTGCCATTTGTTTGCTATGGTGGTAAGGACATTACATTACATTATTATAATTATTATCATCATCATCATCATCATCAAATAATTAATAATTATTTTTAATATGTTTTCCTGTGCATATATATATATATATATGATAGTATATATATATTATATATATATATATATATATATATATATATATATATATATATATATATAAACTTTGTTGCAATTCCATATCTCAGGTAGAGGGAATGCAACACAAAGTTTTATCAGAATCAATGATTGGAAAACCTGGTCAGAGGCTCGTAGATACTGCAGAGATCATTACACAGATCTTGTCAATGTGAGAAATCAGACTGAGAACCAGAGGATCCTTGAGGCAGTAGGAGGAGGAGTCTGGATAGGACTGTACAGAAACAGGATTTGGTCAAACGGTCAGAATACCAGTTATGAAGACTGGAGACCAGCCGTTCCGATCTAGCGAACAGCCAGATAATGGTCAAAATGTTTATGGCCAGTGGGGCTTGCAGCACTGTACTGCTGTATCATTCAGTCATTTAGGTCGATGGACTGATGAGGACTGCCTATCCAGCTTGACTTTTATCTGCTACAACAGTACGTTTATTTTTGCTCTCTTTTTATCACTTATGTTTGTCTTATACCACTTTTTTGTAACGTCTAATCAATGTATAGATTTCACTTATATTTATATTCATTATTTTTATTATAGATTTAAAAACCATTTACCACATATTTTAATTTTCACACTGCAAAATCTGTTCTTCAAGTTGTTAACAGCGGGTGTTAATATAGACAGATAACATTTTAATAATTTATACTTTTTACAATATTTTTATTACATTTACAAAATCTTCAGAATAAATGATTTTCATAGCTTAATTATATATTGCAGTTCTGCAGAGAAAAAATCTAATATATTTCCTATTTCCATTTTAAACTTAAAGGAACCTGCACACAATCTTCGCAAATCTGTCAGTATCACTTTTGTGAATGAGAATAAGACCTGGACTGAAGCTCAGAGATACTGCAGACAGAATTACACTGATCTGGCCAACATTGAGAACATGTAGGAAATGAACAGACTGATTACACAGTTATGGGCAGTTACAACTGGTTCAGGCGCTTGGATTGGACTGTAATATGATGTGAACAGCTGGATATGGTCCCTGGAGACATGATTTCTATCAGGAGGAGAGAGAGATTTTCAGGAACTGGTATCATCAGCAACCGGACAAACAGTGGTGGAAAGGAACGGTGTGTTTTTACATGATTATATGACAATGGTAGGATATGTGCATGTGACAACACTCGGCCATTTGTGTGTTGCTATGTTGTAGGACATTACATTACATTATTATAATTAGTAGCATCATCATCATCATCCAAATAATTAATTAATTATGTTTAATATGTTTTCCTGTGCATATATAATATATATAGGAAGAGTGAATGCTAGTACAAGTTATGTGTTTTGTCTACCAGTACAGTAACTGGACTGGAAAGCACAGAGTTGCATATACTGCAGAGAAGTACATCCTACGGAACCTTGTCATTATATCAGGAATGAGACTGAAAACTTCAGAAACTGAAAATCACATTATTTTCATATTATAACAATCTTTTGGGTCGGACTGTGAGAACCAGATCTTGGTCCTTGATCAGTAGAAACTCTTCACATTCAGTAACTGGACCTAAACAGGACACCCAGATAATGCTGGAAACAGTGAATACTGCACTGCAGTGTTCACATTAGCGCAACAAGGCCAGATAATGGTCAAAATGTTTATGGCAACAGTGGGCTTGCGTCACTGTTACTAGCTGTATCACTCAGCATTTAGGTCGATGGACTGTGGGGGGACTGCTAGTCCAGCTGTGACTTTTATCTGCTACAACAGTAGTTTATTTTTGGGCTCTCTTTTATCACTTATGTTTGTTCCGTATTACCACTTTTTTTGTAACGTCTAATCAATGTAGAGAGTTCACTTATATTTCTATTCATTATTTTTATTTATAGATTTTAAAAACCATTTACCACATATTTTAATTTTCATCACCTGCCAAATCTGTTCTTCAAGTTGTTAACACGGGTGTTTATAGAGACAGATAACATTTTATAATTTATACTTTTTACAATATTTTTTATTACATTTTACAAAATCTTCAGAATAAATGCATTTTCATAGTTTCATTATATATTGCAGTTCTGCAGAGAAAAATCTAATATATTTCCATTTCCCTATTTCCCTTTTAAACTTAAAGGACCCTGCACACAAATCTTCATGCACCCCGTCATTAACATTTTGTGAATGAGAATAAGACCTGGACTGAAGCTCAGAGATACTGCAGACAGAATTACACTGTATCTTGGCCACCATTGCACAACATGGAGGAAAAGATGGATAGGCTCATTAAAAGAGTACGCGATACTTATACTATGGCAAACTTGGATTGGTCTCTATGATGATATAAACAGCTGGAGATGTTGTCTCTTGTGGGGATAATGTAATGTTTGTTGATGGAGAATTTAAAGGCTGGTTTGTTCAGCAACAAGTGAACTCAGGTGTCAGAGTCTGTGTGTGTACATGTCCATAAATTATCGGGGGGAACATGGAGTGAAGCCTCTTGCTACTATACACTTCCCTTTGTTTGCTATGATGGTGAAGAACTGCTATTGATTTTTTTTTTTATGTTTTAAAGAACAACATACAGTATTTATTGATACCCAGATATATCACATCTACATATATATTCCCCAACAGGGAAGAGTGAATGCTAGTACCAAGTTATGTGTTTGTGTCTACCATAACAGTAACTGGACTGAAGCCCACAGAGATACTGCAGAGAACATCACACGGACCTCGTCAGTATCAGGAATGAGACTGAAAAAAAACTTCAAACTTCAATCATTATTTTCATATTATAACACTTTTTGGATCGGACTGTACAGAAACCAGATCTTGGTCAGATCAGAGCCAACTCATCATTCAGTAACTGGAGAACAGGACAGCCAGCCATAATGCTGGAAACAGTGGAATTACTGCACTGCAGTGTCATTTAGTGATTCTGGGAAATGGACAGATTTAAAACTGCAACACTGCATTAAATACTTTTAACTTGTTACAGTGGTGAGTAAATTGTTTTTCGACCACAACAGAATCGTTGCCAGAAACCATACACGCTCAGCTGTCTTGTTATATTTTGTGCACCTCTTTTAAGAAATATACGGTTGACATTTTTTAGATTTAACTTCTGAATGTTCAAGAGAAAAAGGCAATACTTTATAATAACTTTCCTTAATCATCACCAAACATAATATAATGCTTAATATTTCATTAGTAAATATATATTCAAATAGCTAAAAATATGAGATAATGTGCTTGTAAATATTTACTAATGACACTTATTTTACTATTACATAATGATTAACAGAACATTAGTTAATTAAAATGGTTACAATTGTTTTGTTATCCACTTAATTATAAAAATCTACAAAACAATGTTAAGATATTATATACTGATTAACAGCATTTGAATGCTTAAGTGCTTTGAATGTTTAAAACATTTTTAATGTATTTTCTAATCATCTAATTCACCTTTTATTTTACATCACACATTTTTGTTAAAAATGTTTAGTCTTTAGGTTATTTTTAAAAGGCACTTAATACAAGCTATTTCATGGTTTGACCACATGATTCATAAAACTCATAACAACACAAAAACTGTAAAGTGGTTAAGCAACTAAGCAGATCAAAATGTACATTAATAAACATGCTGTTAAGCAGTGCACAACATCTTATACAATTATTTGTAATTTTTTATTATAAAGTGCAGGATCATTTATGAATTTTATTTTAATGGAAATCTCCCGATCCATTTTAAATTTATGTGAACTAATGTTCTGTTATCATTATGTAATGTAATGTTATCATTAATGTAATGTTCAGTAAGTTAATTAGTAAAACATTTACAAAAGGGCACATTATCTCATGTCATTACAAGGAATCTTTATGTTGCAATTAATGCAACTTGTTAACTGTACTTTTTATCTTTATCTTCACCTTGTTTTCTTCACCCTTTGTTTTTTCCCTTTGGTCCTTTTCCCACCTTGACAGCATTAGCATTGTCTCGTCAGATCACTTTGTGAATGAGTCTAAGACCTGGACTGAAGCTCAGAGATACTGCAGACAGAATTACACTGATCTGGCCACCATTGAGAACATGGAGGAAATGAAAACAGACTGATTAACACAGTTAATGGGAGTTTACAATGGTTCAGCCTGGATTGGACTGTATGATGATTGAACAGCTGGGGATGGGGTCACTGGAAGACAATGATTTCTATCAGGAAGGAGAGAGAGATTTCAGGAACCTTTTATCATGAACCAAACAATGCTGGGAATGAACTGTGTGTTTTACATGGATTATAATGGAAACTGGGTTGGATTCATCATGTGACAATTTATTACAACATTTGTTTTGCTATGAGGGGACAAGACATTACAAGTAAAAAAAAAAACAATGTATGAAGTTAGATCAGAAAATTAATAAATTGACTGATATATCCATTATATTATGTTTTATTTTTTAGGTAGAGTAAACAGCTCTCAGAATTATGTTTTGGATATATGATACAGGACCTGGACTGGAGCTCAGAGCTACTGCAGAGAGAAATACACAGACCTGGCCAGTGTGAGGAATGAAACAGAGCGTCAAAACAGATACTGAATGTTACACTTTATCGTAATTATGGATGGATCGGATCTGTACAGAAACAGACTGTGGTCAGATCAGAGCAACTCTTCCTTCACATATTGGCTTCCGTGGACTCAAGGTGTTTGCTGCACAACCAGATAATGGTGTAAGTGTCCCAGGACAGCGGGGATCTCAACACTGCACAGCTGTGTCTTTCCAATACCTTGGCCAGTGGACAGATTGAGAGCTGCTTTTGCCAGTTTCCCTTTCTTTCTGTTACAGTGGTGAGCAAATATATTTGCAAATAAATAATTATTATATAATATTAAAAGAACACACACTGAGGGGAAAAAAGCTAATTCACTGTAATAAATTGTTGATCTGATAAAATGAAAGCCATTGTTATTTATGTAACTCAGTATCTTTTACTAATGCTAGCTCTGTCTTCTGTTTGCTTTCTGCTGGACATGATGAACATCATATTGACCCATGATTTCAGACAAGTATGGTATGTGTATTGATGTCCTCTTTACTGCTGTTTTCATTTTAAAAAAGTGTGTTTTTTTAACATATATCAACATCACCAGATGCTTGTGTGTGTGTGTGTGTGTGGTGTGTGTGTGTGTGTGGTGTGTGTGTTGGTGTGTGTGTTGTGTGTGTGTGTGTGTGGTGTGTGTGCACTACTGACCATTTTTGTTTGTTTGATTGTTTTTTACTGATCAGTGATGGGGCTTAGAGTGAAAGTTACAAGTCTGGAGAATCTGTCAGAGTCTCAAAATTGAAGAGCTGGGTGATTATACAGGTGAGAAAATAAATAAATCACTTTGAGAACAACAGAAGCAATATTATTAATAGATCTTGTCATGATATATTTAGTTCAGAAATATTAGTTCACAGAAATCAAATTATGTTTCAGCTCCAGGAAGAATTTATCAGACAAGGACTTCCCAGCAACTTCACCATGCATTTGAGAAACTATCGTAAAACAAGTCCATGAAAGACAAGTACAGCATTCCAGCACACAAAGAAAATAGTATAGGTTTCATGTTTTATCAGACTATTACAGAACATCTCCATGTTGCATGCTTTTTGCTATTGATATTGAACAAAAATTCAGAACTTCAAATGATATTACCTGAAAAATAAACACATTTTTTTTTTAGATTATATTTATCTTATTTTTTTTTTTTTAATAATAAGATGTATAATATATAAGATATAAAGATGTCTTTTATATATATATATATATATATATATATATATATATATATATATATATATATATATATATATATATATATATATATATATATATACATGTGTGTTTGTGTGTGTGTGTGTGTCCTCATTGCAGACTTTTCACTTGTTAATATTTGTTTTAAATAATGATTAACACAGTAAATTGACTATCATATAATCAGAATGTAATGTTCTTTAATAATCAAACTAATAATAAAATTTTGTGTCATCAGATCTTAGCTGAAGTAATCATACTCTTACAGTTAAAAGGGTTTTCCTAACTTAAAGTTGGTTTATTTGTTTTTTATTTGTGTTTTTTTATTTTGTATTTTCTCTCTGCAATGATTTGTTAATTCAGCTCGAGACATGAGGGCATTGAAACGGTTCGGAGAATGGATGGATGATTTGTTGATCGGTTTATAAACTTATATGGTAATCAAAACATAATGACAAATTTATTTTTTGGCATTTCAGGAATAGAATTGTATTTGTCTACAGTGCAGTTGAATGTTACAGCCCAACAACATACAGTGGAACAACCAGATGAAGAAAAACATTGACATGGCTTAGAAATCACAAGATAAATATTCACAATAAATGGGTCTGGCGGAAGTGTTACTGTACATGTGGGTGGCAGGAATAACATGCTTCAGTCTTGAGTTTCCTTTAGTTGTTTAGAAATTTTGCATATCTCTTTTATGGACTATATGGTAATGGGGAATTTTATATGATACTATTTCCAGGTTTATCATACATATCAATAAATACTCATAAGAATGTTGGTTTATTTCTTTAGTTCTGTATCTATACTGGGGGCTGACCAAGGAACACTTTAGTTCAGTGGTTTTTAAATCCAGGTCCTGAGGACCCAATGTTCTGCACAATTTTCCCTTATCTGATACACTCAGCTAAGTTCACATTGACCAACAAATTAAAGAGCTCGATAATATATTGTGGTGCAAACAATCCAAATTATATTCTATTAATGACTTCTGAATCGTTTTCTGTGTGTGCCAAGGGATATGGTATGCAAATATTATTATTATTATTATTATTATTATTTTTTTTTTGCATTTTAAAGTCAATGTAATTTATGTCAGGGTCCTGCCCTGATAGTCTTGTCTGTCTCATCACTGACTTTTATCTGCTACAACAGTACGTTTATTTTTGCTCTCTTTTTATCACTTATGTTTGTCTAATTCTACTTTTTGTAATGTCTAATAGATTGCACTTATATTTATATTCATTATTTTTATTATAGATTTTAAAATCATTTACCACATATTTTAATTTTCACACTGCAAAAGCTGTTCTTCAAGTTGTTAACAGTAGGTGTTAATATAGACAGATAACATTTTAATAATTTCTGCTTTATTCAATATTTTGATTACATTAAAAAAAATCTTCATAATAAATGCATTTTCATAGTTTAATTATATATTGCAGTTCTGCAGAGAAAAATCTAATATATTTCCCTTTTTTATATTTTAAACTTAAAGGGAACCTGCTCACAATCTTCATGCACCCGTCAGTATCACTTTGTAAATGAGTATTAGACCTGGACTGAAGCTCAGAGATACTGCAGACAGAATTACATTGATCTGGCCACCATTGACAACATGGAGGAAATGGATAGGCTCATTTAAAAGAGTACGCAGAACTTACTATGGCAAAGCTTGGATTGGTCTCTATGATGATATAAACAGCTGGAGATGGTCTCTTGATAATGTAATGTTTGATGGAGGATTTAAAGGCTGGTTTGTTCAGCAACAAGTGAACTCAGGTGGTCAGAGTCTGTGTGTGTACATGTCATATTATCGGGGAACATGGAGTGAAGCCTCTTGCTACTATACACTTCCCTTTGTTTGCTATGATGGTGAGAACTGCTATTGATTTTTTAATTTTTTAAGAACAAGATACAGTGTTTATGATACACAGATATATCACCAGTGTTGGGGAAAGTTACTTTTAAAAGTAATGCATTACAATATTGCGTTACTCCACAAAAAGTAACTAATTACGTTACTTAGTTACTTTTTATGGAAAGTAATGCATTACTTTACTTTTTGCGTTACTTTTTTAAATATGAGCAGGGCTTGATTGTTTTTAATATAAGAAGTTCTATTTATAGCAAATGTAAAAGCCCTTTCACACCAAGAAGTGTAATGAATAAACCTCAGGCTGAAGGAGAAGTAAATTCACGTCTGTACAGTAGCACACAGGAGAAGAAGTTTCAACACTCTTCAGCAATAAAAAAAAACAATGAAGCACAATTGTTAGTTTATCTAAAGTCATTTTTGCTTATTAGTATGGTTGAACTGGATCATCAAAGGACAGGCAGCAAAGTTAATAAAATGGGATTAGATACATTTGTGTTATTTAACATTTAATTATTGCAGGTTTGTGTCATATTTTAAGTTTGCATTTCACTGTTTTAATTAATTTTGATGAATACTAACTCTAAATTCTTTTGTGAGTAGGATGAATTAATACACATTCACATTTAGTCTAGAACTACATCATGTTCACACAGCGCACACAACGCCTCTGTACTCTGATTTCTCAGTATGGGGACAGGAGACTTGTCAGTCAATAAATGGAAAAACAAAGAAACTGGCATTACTTTTTTGAAAAAGTAACTCAGATATTTTCTTGTAAATTAAAAAGTAATGCGTTACTTTACTAGTTACTTGAAAAAAGTAATCTGATTACGTAACTCGAGTTACTTGTAATGCGTTACCCCCAACACTGTATATCACATCTACATATATATTCCCCACAGGAAGAGTGAATGCTAGTACAAGTTATGTGTTTGTCTACCAGTACAGTAACTGGACTGAAGCACAGAGATACTGCAGAGAACATCACACAGACCTAGTCAGTATCAGAAATGAGACTGAAAACTTCAAACTTCAATCATTATTTTCATATTATAACACTTTTTGGATCGGACTGTACAGAACCAGATCTTGGTCAGATCAGAGCAATTCTTCATTCAGTAACTGGAGAACAGGACAGCCAGATAATGCTGGAAACAGTGAATACTGCACTGCAGTGTCATTTAGTGACTCCTGGAAATGGACAGATGAAAACTGCAACACTGCATTACCTTTCATTTGCTACAGTGGTGAGTAGATCATTTAGACTCCAACAGAATCTTGCCAGAAACATACACTCTCAGCTGTCTGTGATATTTTCTGCACCTCTGTTAAGAAATAAATGATGTTGACATTTTTAGAAGATTTGAATGTTAAAAAAAGGCAACACTTTATAGTAACTTTCCTTTAATTATCAGCAAACATAATGCTTAGACGATCATTAGTTAATATATATTCAAATACCTACAAATATGAGATAATGTGCTTCTAAATGTTTACTAATGAACTTATTGAATGTTAAATAATGATTAACAGAACATTAGTTAACAAATTAAAATAGTTACAAATGTTGTTACACACTCAATTCATATATGATCCTGAACTTTATAAAAATGTAACAAACACAA
The DNA here is from genome assembly GCF_018340385.1 of Cyprinus carpio. Classification (NCBI taxonomy): domain Eukaryota; kingdom Metazoa; phylum Chordata; class Actinopteri; order Cypriniformes; family Cyprinidae; genus Cyprinus; species Cyprinus carpio. Next base: position 7,243,105 of record NC_056592.1, read on the forward strand.
TTTTAACAGAATTTAAAATGTAACAATTTTACACTGATTGACAGCATTTGAATGCTCAAGTACTTAGAATGCCATTATACCTCTCTAATGCACCTTTATATTTACAAATCACACATTTTGTAAAAATTTTAGTAATTTTGAGCACTTCTCACACTTCATGTTGACACATGATTCATTAACTCACAAATACAGTCTGTAAAGTGGTTTAAACAACTAATTTAATGGTATTTCTAAGCAGTCAAATTCACATTTATAAACATGCTATTAAACAGTGCACAAACATCTGATAAAATTATTTGTTTGTACATTTTAGAAAGTGCAACAAAACCTTGAAAGTGCATGATCAATTATGAATTGAATGTTCAATGAAATTAAGCATTTTAGTTTATGTTAACTAATGTTTTGTTATCATTATGTAATGTAATGACATCATTAATGTTCAATAAGTTAATCAGTAAACATTTACAAGCACATTATCTCATGTCATTACAAGGAATCTTTTATGTTGCAATTAATGCAACTTGTTAAGTTTTATCTTTTTAACTTTTAACTTTTATCTTCACCCTTTTTTCCCCACCTTGACAGCATTAGCATCATCTCGTCAGTATCACTTTGTGAATGAGTCTAAGACCTGGACTGAAGCTCAGAGATACTGCAGACAGAATTACACTGATCTGGCCACCATTGAGAACATGGAGGAAATGAACAGACTGATTAACACAGTTAATGGGAGTAACAATGGTTCAGCCTGGATTGGCCTGTATGATGATATAAACAGCTGGAGATGGTCACTGGAAGACAATGATTTCTATCAGGAAGGACAGAGAGATTTCAGGAACTGGTATCATGAACCAAACAATGCTGGGAATGAACTGTGTGTTTACATGGATTATAATGGAAACTGGTTGGATTCATCATGTGAGAATTATTACACATTTGTTTGCTATGACGGTAAGATGTTACAAGTAAAAAAAAAATCAATGTATGAAGGTAGATCAGAAATTAATAAATTGACTGATACACATCCATTATATTATGTTTTATTTTAGGTAGAGTAAACAGCTCTCAGAATTATGTTTGGATATATGACTATAGGACCTGGACTGGAGCTCAAACTGCTTGTTTGTTTGTTTTATACTGATCAGTGATGGGGCTTAGAGTGGAAGTTACAAGTCTGGAGAATCTGTCAGAGTCTCAAATTGAAGAGCTGGTTATTATACAGGTAAGAAATGTCATATAAAAAACATAAAAGTTTTACTTTTTGTTTTTATTGTTGTACAACAACAACACACAGAGAAAATAAATAAATCACTTTGAGAACAACAGAAACAATATTGTTATCAGATCTTTTCATGATATATAATTTAGTTCAGAAATATTAGTTCACAGAGATCAAATTATGTTTCAGCTCCAGGAAGAATTTATCAGACAAGGACTTCCCAGCAACTTCACCATGGCATTTGAGAAACTATCGTAAAACCAGTCCATGAGAGATAAGGACAACATTCCAGCACGCAAAGAAAACAGTACAGGTTTCATGTTTTATCAAACTATTACAGAACATCTGCATTTTGCATGTTTTTTGCAATGTTTTTTTTTTTTTTTTTTTTTTTTTTACAAAATTCTGAACTTTACATGATATTACCTAAAAAATGATCACAATTACATGATTTTCTTTTCCAGATTATGTTCATCTTATATTTTTAACAAGTATGTTCAAGATGTCTTCATTGCAGACTTTTCACTTGTTAAAATTTCTTTTAAATAATGATTAACATACAGTTAATTGATTGTACTCATATAATCAGAATGTAATGTTCCTTGTGATTCTTTTGAATAATCAAACTGATGCAAACATTTTGTGTCATCAGATCTTAGCTGCAGTAATCATACTCTTACAGTTAAAAGGGTTTTCCTAACTTAAAGTTGGTTTATTTGTTTTTTATTTGTATTTTTTCTTCAATGATTTGTTAATTTGGGCCCAGAGACATTGGGATAGGCTCCAGTATATCTGTGATCTCACAGGACAAACAGTTTGGAGAATGGATGGGTGATTTGTTGATCGGTTTATAATCTTATATGGTAATCAAAACATAATGACAAATTTATTTTTTGGCATTTCAGGAATAGAATTGTATTTGTCTACAGTACAGTTGAATGTTACAGCCCAACAACATACAGTGGAACAACCAGATGAAGAAAAACATTGATATGGCTTAGAAATCACAAGATAAATATTCACAATAAATGGGTCTGGTGGAAGTGTTACTGTACATGTGGGTGGCAGGAATAACATGCTTCAGTCTTGAGTTTTCTTTAGTTGTTTAGAAATTTTGCATATCTCTTTATGGACTATATGGTAATGGGGAAATTTTATATGATACTATTTCCAGGTTTATCATACATATCAATAATACTCATAAGAATGTTGGGTTTCTTTCTTTAGTTCTGTATCTATACTGGGGCTGACCAAGGAACACTTTAGTTCAGTGGTTTTTAATCCAGGTCCTGAGGACCCAATGTTTTGCACATTTTCCCTTATCTGATACACTCAGCTAAGTTCATGGAGCTCTCACCTAATGAGCTGGTGATCTGAATCATGTGTGTTAAATAAGGGACACATACAAAATGTGCAGAGAAGTGGGTTTAATGTTTAATGTTTCTTTGTTTGTCTTGTGCTTGAGCACATGGCTTTGTTTGTGTTGGCCATGTGCTCCTATAAAACCTACATCATTATTCATCAAAAAACAAATACACACCAACCATAAAGAAGTAAAAAAAAAAAATTACATCACTACAAAATATTATACAAAAAAAAATAACTCATAAATTAAGTACGCCGCGCTTCGTAATTTTTGTTTGTGCGTATGTGTGTTGCATATGCTTGGCGTGTATGTTTGTGTACTTTATTTGTTTCAGGTGTGAAGCTCGATTGGAGCGTCCGCCTGTCAATCAGCTGACGTAGGATGCTGACGTCTGGGATCGCGCCACCAATCGCCTGTCGCCGGGTAGTTTATGAATGGCTCTAACTTCAATGGCGGGGGGATGAAAACAGACTCTGGGTTGGGAAAGAGTTGGCACACGCTGTGAAGACGGTTCTCTTGTTCGAGAGACCAGTCTGAGCGACTGACTATTGTTCGGGGCTCGCTGCTTTTGTGATCTTGCAGTTAGATCAGTTCTCTTTGTTTGCGCTTGAAGGCGCACTGTGTTGCCCTTGGTAGCTTACGTGTTTGCAGTGCCTGCTAAATGTTTGTTGCTGTCATGAAATCTTCATCTCAGTTCATCGTTTAACATTGTGTAGACTGACGGGAGAGGTTGTGAGCCAGGTAAGCAGGTCGCGACTTACATTTGCACACGTAGTTACGGAGATGTATTAGATGCACTAGTGTTAGGAGTGGTGCTAATTATGTATGTTTTTGTTTTAGTTAGTATAGTTTAGTTATAGCGTCTTGTACGCTGAAGATGTTTCTTTCTACCTTTTTTGTTGATAGTTAGTTTAGTTCTTTAACTTTAGTTAAAGGGGCTTTTTGTTATATTCAGTTTTTTGATTTAAGCACCACTCTTTTGCTCCTTCCTCTTCCCCAGATTGTCTGTTGCTCTGGTTACTCTTGTTACGTTGTACTAATTATAAATATTCATTACTTTATTATTCTTCATTATTATTTTTTTCCCTTTGTTACTACTTCACTTTATTGTAGTTGAGAATTAAAATCTTTCAACTCAGTTATGGATGGTTGTCTGTTCCTTTCCAATAACAGATTCTCGTCACTATATTGACACACATGCAAAACTTTTGTTACGTCTAATAATATTCCTAGACAAATAACATCTAAATAACGAGGGACGTAACATATTTGGGGGGCTCATCCTAACTTTTATATTGCTTATGTTTTGTGTGTGTGTGGTGCGGGGAACTGCGCTGGAAAGGAATTAGTGCATGTTGAAGTGAGTATGGTGGAATATTGGCAATGAGTACTTTTGATTTGCAATCATTTATTGCTGAATCCAACTTTAGAAATCTTTGATCGATGTAGAAAAGACGATTTGTTGCAGATAGCTGAATACTATCGCATTCCTGTGGTGAGGCAATCTCTAAAGCACATTATTAAGAATGAAATTTGGAAACACTTGGTCGAATTAAAAGTATTTTTATTTCCAGATGCGGATAGTGAGAGGGCTGGCATGTCGGCTGTGGAAAAACGTTTGACTAGTGTGGGAAATGTGGCGGAAGCAGAAGATGAGAATGCTGAGGTGGAGGTTGAGGCCGAGCCCAAGGCTGGCTTACCCCCCTTCTACCCACTTTCTCCGCTTTCCGTTGGCTCTGGGGGTGATGCGCGACTGAGGGTCCGCCTAGCCAAAATCCAGATGGAAGCGCAGGAACGGGCCTGAGACGCGCCAAGCTGAAATTAAGCTACGCCTAGAAATCCGTAAACTGGAAATTGAAGCTGAGACACAGGTGAAACTGCGACAGCTCGAGTTGGATTCAGCGACGGTTGTCTCGGGCCGAAACTGTGCAGCCTAATCCTGTTGTTTCAGTAAATTCAGAAAATTCTGTGAGTGATGTTTCGACCACTACATTTGATGTTAGTAAACAGATCGCTTTAGTGCCTCACTTTAGAGAATCCGAAGTGGATGCGTATTTCGCTGCTTTTGAGCGTGTGGCTGCTGCACTTCGTTGGCCAAAAGAGGTTTGGTGTCTGTTACTACAATGTCGATTAGTTGGAAAAGCACAGGAAGTCTGTTCTGCACTAACCTTAGAAGAAAGCATGCAATACGATACCGTAAAGAACGCTGTTCTTCGTGCATATGAATTGGTGCCTGAGGCATATCGGCAACGTTTCAGGAACCATAAGAAGTCAGCTCAGACATTTGTGGAATTTGCCCGTGAGAAGGGAATTCTTTTTGATAAATGGTTGTCTTCTAACAACGTGCAAGATTTGAGTCTGTTGAGAGAGTTAATGCTTTTAGAAGATTTTAAGAATTGTCTATCGGAACGAGTAGTCACGTACCTGAATGAGCAAAAGGTCACCATGTTATCACAAGCTGCGATTCTTGCAGATGAGTATGTGTTAACGCATAAGAGTGTGTTCGCTTTACCCCGACCAGAGAAAAAATGGTGAGTTCGTTTTCAACTCAAAATTCAAGTACCCGTGCTAAAATCAGTTCACCACAGAATAAAGAAACACGAGAATGTTTTTTATTGCCACAAGACGGGACACCTTATTTCTGATTGTTTAATGCTGAGACGTAAGACTCAGGCTCAGCAAGGACAGTTAAAGCCTGTTACTTTTGTGAAGACTGTGCGTCCTAAAGCGGTTTTTTAGAGAAAGATGCGATTGACTCAGGGTTTAAACCATTTTTGTTGAAGGGGTTAATCTCCGTAAATGGTAAACCTGGAGAGCAGAAAGAGGTACAAATCTTGAGGGATACAGGATCGATTCAATCTTTTGTAGTCTCTGATGCACTTCCTTTGTCGGAGCAGACGTTTTGTGGGTCAAGTGTGTTAGTTCAAGGGATTGAGATGGGTGTTGTAAAGGTACCGCTGCACCGGATACACTTGCAATGTGACCTGGTCTCAGGTTTTGTTAAGGTGGGGATACGTTCTTCCTTTCCTGTGAAAGGGGTTGCATTCATTCTCGGGAACGATTTGGCGGGAGGTAAAGTGTCACCTGTGCTCGAAGTCGTTGATAAACCTGACTGTTTTATTCCTGTTGGTGATATATCTGATAATTTTCCGGAGGTATTTGCTGCTAATGTAGTTACGCGTGCTCAAAAACGCAGAATTGGAGATGACATTGTTTTGGCTGACACTTTTTTTGTCACCTGTGTTCACCGAGGAACATTTTGGGTCAGGTCCAAAAGAATCTGAAAATGTTAGACATGACAGACATTCTGATACGGCAATAGCTGAGTCTGAATTGTTAGCTGAACCTATTTCTCATGAAGGAATTAAGACTGCACAAAGAGAAGATCTGTCGTTAACTAAATGTTTTTCTCTGCTGCGGAAAGTCCTCAACCTAATAAAGTCAACGCGGCTGAATACGTGATCGAAAATGGGTTGGATGTTAAGGAAATGGCATCCTCACAGAGATGGGGAGAATGAGTGCGATGTTGTATGTCAAATTGTTTTACCTACTGTCTATCGAAAACAAGTGTTGAGCTTGGCACATGATCATGATTTAGCAGGTCATTTGGGGGTGACAAAAACTTACAACCGCATTCTCAAACATTCTTTTTTGGCCTGGTTTGAAGAGCGACGTGTCTAAGTATTGCCGCACATGTCATGAGTGTCAAGTGATGGGCAAGCCCAACCAAAAGATTCCACCAGCTCCATTAATTCCGATCCCTGTCATTTGCGAACCGTTTGAGCATATAATTTTGGATTGCGTTGGTCCCTTGCCGAAATCAAAAGCAGGCAATCAATTTTTGTTAACTATTATGTGTTCTGCGACACGATTTCCGGAGGCTGTTCCCTTGAGAAGAATAACTGCGCCTGTCATCATTAAAGCTTTGATAAAGTTTTTTTCCACGTTCGGATTGCCAAAAATCGTGCAGACAGACCAGGGTACGAATTTTCTTTCTAATATTTTTAGACAAGTGTTGAAAACTTTGGGTATCTCACATCGGATCTCGAGCCCGTATCATCCTGAAAGCCAGGGTGCTATCGAACGATTTCACCAGACGCTGAAGTCAATGTTGAAAAAGTACTGTCTAAGCTCTGGTAAAGAATGGGACGATGGAGTACCATTAGTGTTGTTTGCAGTTCGTGAAGCAACTCAAGAATCTCTGGGGTTTAGTCCTGCAGATTTAGTCTTTGGTCACACCGTACGAGGGGGGCCGCTGAAGGTGTTGAAAGACGGAATGTTGAATGACACTAAGTCATCTCAACAAAATGTGCTAGATTACGTCAGTCGGTTCCGAGAACGACTACATAATGCGTGCTCATTTGCACGAAAATCGTTGTCCACTGCTCAGGAGGGCATGAAGAAGAAATGGTATGACAGGAAAGCTGTTGTGCGTGAAATTCAACCTGGTGACGAAGTTTTGGGTACTGTTACCAGTACCAGGTTCAGTTCTGACTGCTCGTTTCTCTGGTCCGTACAAGGTATCAAAGAGATTGAGTGAGACTGATTTTGTAATCCACACGCCTGACTGCAAACGGAAGTTTCGTACATGCCATATTAACATGTTGAAATTATATTGTTCTCGAAAGGTGTCTGAGAAATCTGTGGAAGAGAAAAAAAAAGCTTGTTGCTGTTCCTACTGATTTTCTAGCTGCTGCTGTTGTTGCGGTGTCTGATCCTACGATAGTGAAGGACGAGGTGTTGCGGTTTTCTCCTGGTGAGTGTGATCCTGATGATGGTGTTACACTTCGTAATGATTTATCAATGTGTGGTAGACTTTCGAATTCTGAGATTTTAAAAAAATTGTCTGAAAACCTTGAGAATTTGCTTGAGTCACAGAAACGGGACGTTATGAGGCTAATTCAAGAATTTCCCATGCTGTTTAGTGATGTGCCGACTCAAACGCATGTATTGCAGCATGATATTCAAGTGACGTGTAATTCTCCCATCAAGCAACATGCTTATCGTGTGAATAGTTTGAAACGTTCTGTGATGAGGACTGAGGTTGATTATTTGTTGAGGAATGACCTAGCTGAACCTAGCTATAGTCCGTGGAGTTCTCCTTGTCTTCTTGTTCCAAAATCTGACGGTACATTCAGGTTTTGCACAGATTATCGAAAAGTAAATTCTGTGACCGTACCGGATAGCTATCCTCTTCCCAGGATGGAAGACTGCATCGATAACTTGGGTTCTGCTAGGTTTGTGACGAAAATTAGATTTGCTGAAAGGGTATTGGCAAGTGCCATTGACCGCTCGAGCTGCGGATATTTCAGCTTTCGTTACTCCGGATAACTTCCTGCAGTACCGGGTTATGGCATTTGGGCTGCGAAACGCCCCAGCAACTTTTCAGCGCCTTGTAAACATTGTGTTGTCAGGAGTGAGAAATTGTAATGCCTACCTTGATGATTTAGTAATCTATTCTTTTGATTGGTCTGAGCATTTGACTGTTCTTCAGACAGTTTTTGAAAGATTGGCTGATGCTTCCCTGACAATTAATCTGGCTAAGTGCGAATTCGGTAAAGCAACGATCACCTATTTGGGCAAAGAAGTAGGTCAAGGTCAAGTTCGCCCTGTTAGTGCCAAAATATCTGCTATTGCTGACTTTCCTATTCCAACGACAAGACGAGAGTTACGTCGTTTTTTAGGCATGGCTGGTTACTACAGAAGTTTCTGCCGAAATTTCTCCACTGTAGTACATCCTTTAACCAGTTTGTTAAGTCCAGCGAATGCTTTTATTTGGACTGATGCGTGTCAACAAGCTTTTGAAGGTGCAAAGTTGTTGTTGACTAGTTCACCTGTTCTTGCTGCTCCGGATTGTACACGTTGTTTTAAATTGGAAGTTGATGCTAGTGCTTTAGGCATGGGAGCTGTTCTTATTCAAGAGGATGATGTCGGTTTTGAGCATCCAATTTGTTACTTTTCTCGAAAATTCAACCGACATCAGCGAAATTATTCTACCATTGAGAAGGAAGCTTTGGGTCTAATTCTGGCTTTGCAATTCTTTGAGGTTTATGTGGGTTCATCTGTTCTGCCTGTTACTGTGTACACGGATCACAATCCGTTAGTGTTCTTGTCCAGAATGTACAATCACAATCAACGTCTTATGCGTTGGTCGTTGATTGTGCAAAATTATAACTTGATCATAAAGCATAAAAAGGGTTCAGAGAATATCATTGCTGACACCTTATCTAGAGCTTAAATACTGCTTCAGGTTGAGTTTTTAAGGGGGTGAGTGTTACGTACGCAGTGCTTCGTAATTTTTGTTTGTGCGTATGTTGTTGCATATGCTTGTCGTGTATGTTTGTGTACTTTATTTGTTTCAGGTGTGAAGCTCGATTGGAGCGTCCGCCTGTCAATCAGCTGACGTAGGATGCTGACGTCTGGGATCGCGCCACCAATCGCCTGTCGCCGGGTAGTTTATGAATGGCTCTAACTTCAATGGCGGGGGGATGAAAACAGACTCTGGGTTGGGAAAAGAGTTGGCACACTCTGTGAAGACGGTTCTCTTGTTCGAGAGACCAGTCTGAGCGACTGACTATTGTTCGGGGCTCGCTGCTTTTGTGATCTTGCAGTTAGATCAGTTCTCTTTGTTTGCGCTTGAAGGCGCACTGTGTTGCCCTTGGTAGCTTACGCGTTTGCAGTGCCTGCTAAATGTTTGTTGCTGTCATGAAATCTTCATCTCAGTTCATCGTTTAACATTGTGTAGACTGACGGGAGAGGTTGTGAGCCAGGTAAGCAGGTCGCGACTTACATTTGCACACGTAGTTACGGAGATGTATTAGATGCACTAGTGTTAGGAGTGGTGCTAATTATGTATGTTTTTGTTTTAGTTAGTATAGTTTAGTTATAGCGTCTTGTACGCTGAAGATGTTTCTTTCTACCTTTTTTGTTGATAGGTAGTTTAGTTCTTTAACCTTTAGTTAAAGGGGCTTTTTGTTATATTCAGTTTTTTGATTTTAAGCACCACTCTCTTGCTCCTTCCTCTTCCCCAGATTGTCTGTTGCTCTGGTTACTCTTGCTACGTTGTACTAATTATAAATATTCATTACTTTATTATTCTTCATTATTATTTTTCCCTTTGTTTACTACTTCACTTTATTGTAGTGGAAGAATTAAAATCTTTCAACTCAGTTATGGATGGTTGTCTGTTCCTTTCCAATAACAGATTCTCGTCACTATATTGACACACATGCAAAACTTTTGTTACGTCTAATAATATTCCTAGACAAATAACATCTAAATAACGAGGGACGTAACACAATGGACCAAGATAAGGGTAAGTGATGAATTTGGAAAAGTTGTTGAAATGGTGGTTTGATTTGTTATAAGCTTTGTTAATAAGCTTTATTGATTTTATTACTGTTAGGCTACTTTTGATATAAAACAATGTTCTCAGATTTAAAATTCTGTCCATTTTATTACAGTAGGCTATTCAATCAAAAAAGTGTCATTTTGGCATTGTTTAATGTGGAGTGGCAGATCACTGTAGCGTCTCTGTTCAAGAGAAGTGCATGTGAACTAATCATCTCCTCCGTTTTAATACCAGTTACAGCATGAAATAAACATGAATAAACATCCAAAGGTATGTTAAAATAAAGAGTACAACTTACCAAAACCTGTATCCTGGCTGTCTCATGCACTCTTAGAACAAATGTGTTGAAAACAACACAACATGTACAACACGAAATGTGTTATAAAATTTAACACATAAATGTGCAGCTTAAGTAAACACATTGATGTGCTCTTTTTGTATGTATCTAACACAACTGTGTGTAACTAAGCAATTGTTTAATATTTTAATATAAAAATTATTAAAAATGTCAAATGTATATACAATTTTTGTACATTTATTATGAAATTTCACAGGAAACCATTAGACACTGCTCACATACTGTTTGTTTTCGTTTTCAACATGGAATGAATGCACTCAAATGTTTTACTACAGTATACTGACTATAAACTTGTGAAATTAAAATTTTAATGCATTCATCATACATTATAAAAACTCACTTTATAAAAACATTCATCAAATATTATAAAACTCACATCTGTTAAGCACAGTCAAATAAAATGTCAAATAAAATGTCAAATATGTTTGAAACAGTTTCCAACATAAAAAAAAAAAGAAAAAAAAAAAAAAAAAAAACTTTTAATGAACCTGAAAACTGTATTTAAAGAAATAACCATTACACAGTTACTGTTTATGCATTCACCTAAGGTCAAAACACTTTGGGCCCTATTTTAACGATCTAAACGCAAAGTGTAAAGCGCACGGCGCAGGTGCACTCAGGGCGTGTCCAAATCCACTTTTGCTATTTTAACGACAGAAAAACGGTTGGCACGCCCGTTTTTTATATTTAATTAGCCTACAAAAAATTATTATGCATTGCAATCCTTTAATTTTTAATATTTGGCATGTTTGTGTGCTGCTGTGCGTCCCTGTGTTTGTACGCGCGTTGTGGACCCGCCTATACTAATACGCTCTTTAAATAACAAAGAAAAAACATTGACTTTAGACCAGGTTTGAGTTGGTCTATGGCGCAGTCTATTTTCGGCTCCTTAAAATAGCAATGCGGCAGCACGCCCATGGGTATGATAGGGCCCGTTGTGTTCAACAGTTTCAACCACTAACATGTTTAAAACTAAATTTTGTATTTAGGAATTACATTTTGCTGATCACAAAATGATACAATATCTAAAGGTATGTAATCTATTAAGTCACCAGGCAGCTTTGCCATGTCAACATCTTTAGTTAATGACACTGAAGGAAAAAATGTGTTCATCAAAATATTTAACTCTTAAAACTCAGGAACATAAGTGCACATTCTCTTTCACTTTTGGGAATAATGAATAAAAGCAGATGAAAGGGGAGAACCATTATTTGGTGAAGTTATACAGTCAGAACGCATCCTGTCTGGTATGTTGTTCCCAAAAAAGTGATATTATTAGTCACATGAATTGAACTGGTAAGTGAGTCTCAAAATGAGAGTCTGTCTTAAGCTTGTCAAGCAATTTGTCACCCTTCTACAAAGATGCAATCACAACAGGGAAAGCATTTGGCACAGTCATTTCAAAAAAATACTCAAAAAAATGAAAAAACAGAGGACAGTTGGCATGGACACTGAAGATTGCACAGCCAGAAGAATTGGAAAAGTCTGTCTACAGCACAGGTCAGGCTTCCAACATCAAGTGGAAGAGCAAAAGAATCATTCTTTGCCACAATTATTACATACTGGGCTCCATGTCACGTTGGTTCCAGCCTACAGAAATGAAACAATGAAAAGCATCAAACAAAATGTTGCTGCATGAGAAAAATTTTGTTTAATCCCAAGATAACACAGTAAAAAGCATACTGGCACTTGCTCCAACAGGTATGAGACTGCAGAGTTCACACAGCATTTACGGCCAACAACACTTCTCCCAGATGCCGTGGGTGGAGGAAAATGAATGAGGATCTTCAACATAGTTTAACACAGCTCATCTTGATGAAGTGAAGATGCAGGTCACATGCAAAAGAAGAATTTAAAACAAATTTTATTTGAAATGATTACTTTGTCATGAATTCAATGTTAAAATTCACATTTATTTTTCTCATTTAAACTATGTTTAGAAATGTGTGCACATGCAACAGACAGTGAGGTAGAAAATCATACCATCATGCTGATTGTCATCTTTCTCCAGTATGTGTCTGATGTCATTTTTCTTCTCCAAGGATGCTACTTCCTTGAGCTTTGGAATTATGGTCCCTTACTTTTCCGGATGAACCAAGTTTTCTTTTCCAATTCGATGTCCATCTTCAATAAAAAAAAAAAAAAAAAAACAGAAACACAAACAAAGAAATACTAATGTTACAATTATGAAATACAAGTATGTGTAAAGTTCTCTCTTCATTGAGCATGTCTATTACCAAGGCTGGCATGTCAAGAAATCCATGATATTCCTTGAAGATTTCAGCAACAGTTGGGGATTTTGTCGTTATCCATCTCCTTCGGTAACTGAAGGTTTGGTCAACTGCAGGCTTTATTGATGATGAATTCTCTGGTGATGGTCGCATCCTCTTTATCAGGGTCAACGCGCTCACTTGGTACAGTTTCATCTGGACTTGGCAAAGAAAGTTTGCTGTGTACAATGATGACGTTTCAAAATGTACATCCGCTGGCTCTGCTGAAGCTTCCGTCTGATGTTCCGTAGTCTCATTTCTATAAATCCACTGTGTGATGGTCCATCAAAAAAATGCTCCTGACATGAGTGATGCAGAAATAGAACTAAGTTGGAGTCAAGTATACTTGAGCAGGTTATACACATTGCTAAGTAATTCACTTTATAATGTAAAAACATCCTTACGTGTCCCTCAATTTTCGCCAAATCCTTAATGAGGGGAACAATGACACAATCTCCTTTACTAGTGCCAGCTTTTCTGTACCAGATGGATGGCTTGATTGTTTTCACCTGATCCTCGTGTGTTCTGCTCCCTTTATATTGTGCTTCTTTTCCCTCATGTTTTTACTGTTTTTTGTGTTGTTTTCCTGTCTGCCTGCCTGTGCCTACAGTACAGTTAAATATTGTTCTTGTTCGAGTTGTGGATTTGATCTTGTTTCTAGTTGTAGTGTTTGGCTTTTCCCCTTCTCTAGCCTTGTTCTACCTAAAGCCCTTGTGCTTCCTAGTTTTGTTTCTTGATTCAATAATTTCCTCTCTAGCATTTAGTAAATCTAGTTTAGTTATTTTGTCTTATTATTTTTAATTATTATTATTACTGTTGTTTGTTTGGCAAATTCCAGTTATTTATTTCTAGTTTTCTTTCTTTTTTTCTTTTTCTCTTTTTTTTCTGGTCATAGTTCTTTGCATCAGGTTTCATTTAGCCTCTTAGAGCCTTGTCGTGTCTTTTCTTATTGTGTCTTGTCTTGTTCACTGTGATTTTTGTGTTTATTCCTGCCCTGCACTGCCTGGAAGCATTACTGGTGTACCTGCCTGATTCTCAAGTGGCAAGCCTCTGGTTCTGTGAGCCTCTGCCTGACAGCAAGACCGGTGCTACATCTAAGAGATCATCAAGCCTTTGGTTCCTTGTGTGAAGGATCTCCAGCATGAACCTGCGGAGACAGCGGGTGGCTGACCGAGGTGGTGGTGCTGGAGCGATTGTTCAACAGGTGGGATGGAGGGCCCACTGCTGTGCTACTGGCTCGAAGAGGGCTGGCTGCTGTCCGAGAGGGAGCAGAGGAGTTGGTGCCGTTTGCCAGGAGGCTGGAGCATGCTGCTGTCTGCCATGTTTGGGGAGAAGCAGGGAACGAGGGACTCGTTGGCGGCTGCCCTCAACAGGAGTGAGAGACACTCAGCTGATTGAGGACCAAGCTGCAGTGTGTCTGGGAACCGAAGCAATATTTTTTTTCCTCCTTTCTCCCCTCTCTTGTCTCTGTCTTTCCACATCCTTCCGTCTCCTTTTCTCTTGCCTCGTCTGTCCCTATCCCCAGGTATGCCGCGGCCACCATGATTAGGTCTCCCGGAGGGGGGCCATAGAGCGTGGTCTTGTGATTACCACCTTGGCTTGTGAGGGGCAATAGGAGTATGTGAAGTGTGGGGAGGGGCCAAGAGCCAGGGGAACAGAGCGAGGCTGATGGAGTAAATGATAATGAGCGATACCTGCACCACTCACCGGTCTCGAGTCCCACAGAGGAGCTCCGGAAGGAGAAGTGACTAGAGTGTAGGCGAGAGAGGACCATGCCTAGACTATTTATGTTGTTGTTTTATGCGTCAGTCGTCTGTGAGGTTCTGCCGTTTTTTACTTTTGTTTTGTGTTTGTTTATGAATATATCTGTTCTGAGACAGTCTGACGGGATTATACAGCCTACAAAGAGCGCTCCCTCTATAATCACTAAAAGCTGTTGTTCGTCACGATCGCACAACATTCTATTAATCAATGAAGCTGTCTGCACTGCACAATGAATATCTTATTTACATCATATCTACACATTGTTAATGAGAGGATTCGCAAGCTTGCAAAACTCAGCACTTGACAAAAACTCAGTATTTTGAGAGGTGAGTGAAAATTTGACACTCTCCAGAACACAAATACACACTGGAGCATTTGCCAAATATATTTCACCAATATCAGATGGGGCCCCCCTCATTCCCCTAAGCGGCCACTTGCATATTTTGCATGCCTCTCTTGTTTAACACACCTGATTCAAATGACCAGCTTATTAAAAGAAAGCTCCATGAATAAACTGTTCCGATTTACATGGTCCCTACATAGTGTTCACTGCCCTCTATTCCCTGAGCACAGGAAATCGGTTAAAGTTTACTTCACTTAAGAACAGGGATTTTCGCTACCACTGACTGCAGCGACTTCACACACAAAGCTCACTACAGACGGGTGAAGGGTTATTTAACCATAATTATGAGATTTGCATAGTCACATCTCTCTCACTTTAATGCCCTTTGGATGGAACATTTACGCTCCTTTCGAATCATGGAGGAATATCCTGTGATGTCCACTTCGCAGGACACTTACAGTCAAATGGAACAAACCTCTGAAGCAGTAAAAGAAACATATTACAAAATGTGCAGAACAGGGGGTCGTGAAGACCAGGATTAAAAACTTCTGATCTAGATTGAAACTCATGAACAGGTTTACCTTAACGTAGCTTAATAAAGGTGTTTTAGAAACATGGATTTTGCAATGAAACAGTCAGTCATTACTGAGATGGAGAAAGGAAACTTTTATTAAAACCATAATAACCTGAACATTGTCACGGGTGCACTACTGAGTGGAGTGCAGAGCAAGGAACGGAGGGAGACGAGGAGTACATCAATCCATAGAAGTTTAATGACTACAGGGAACAAGGAAAACTCACGTAGCACATGTAGACTTGAACAATACCGGACACTAGAATGAACACAGGGAGAACTATTTATACAGGACAGGGTGATGGGGCAAGACTAGACACACCTGGGATCAATGGAAAACACATAGGAAACACCTGGGATTAAATCAATG
>NC_056592.1:7259719-7263859 GCF_018340385.1 Cyprinus carpio
GCGCATTGAAAACAAGTACAATTACATATACTACTAGAACACTGGGGATATTTGATACTTTGCGACGTAAAGTCTACTTAAAAATATATACTGAACTTTACTTAAGTAACTTCATAAAATAAACTTGGAAGATACACCTTTTGGGTAGGAGGGTTTGAAGATAAACGATATTGATTAATCGCGAGTAGTTATGGACGAGTATGAATCGATTATTAAATTTTCAAAAATCGATTTTTTTATTTTTTTATTTTTTAAAAAAATTTGCATTATTTTATTTTGTAAAAAATGTTATACGAACGTCACGAACGTGCCCAGTTCCAGTTAGCAAGCGCGTGTAACGGCAGCCAGAGCAGGTGTGTAAAATGGAAGAACCATGAACGAGCAACCAACCGATCCACCACGATTGTGAGACCGCACATGGTAAGACATCCTATCCTTGCGTTTGAAGTGCAGCCCGCACGCCGGACACGCGTACGGTTTCTCGCCCGAATGTGACAGTTTGTGCCGGTTGAGGTGGTAGACGTCTCGGAAGACCTTCCCGCACAGATCACAGGCGACGTGTCGTCTCATTCTCTCGCTTTTACGGTTGTCCGCGGGCAGACCGTTTTCCTGAAACCTCGACTGGGGATGAGAGATCATCGTCGGGCCATCCACAGCGACCAGCTCCACTCCCGTGCTCACGCCGCCGGTGAACGTCCCATGCTGCGTCTCGTGGTTTCTCAACTGGAAGTATGTAAAGTTCACTTAAAGAAAACTTATGAGTATACTTGCAGTATAAATCTACTAAACTAGTGGTTTACTCAGACTATACTTCAAAGTGTACAAAGTATTTAATTAGTGAACTATCAGTATACATGTAAGATTTTTTTGGATCAACATCTACCAAGCTTGGAGCCGTCGCTGTTGGGAAACTCCGACAACTGGTTACCGTGTTATCTGGTGACCAACTTCCTGTTTAGGTCCGGTGTTACGGTTTAACTGGTTACCGTGTTACCTGGGTGACCAACTTCCTGTTTCAGGTCTCCGCTCCAGATGTGATGGAACGACCGCAGCAGATTCGCCGATTCTTAAAGCACAGATGACGTGATATTAAGCTGTCTAAATAAACGCAGACTTGCTCATTGCATGATTTTGACATTCTTATAAAGATTACAAGTTATTGGTATGATTGCCCGTAGCGGCTGAAGTAAGTAGGATAAACAAAAAATAAACAAAGTAAGTCTGCGGGTTTCGAACACGCGTTAAAAGACACGCGCGCCGCGAGACGACAGTATTTAACCACCGATCTACACTGATTCAGACACAGATCTCTGGATTGAAGACAGGACTCTCGGCGTCACATTGTGCAGCTGCTGAATCAAGGAAATGTGACCGTGTTAACTTGTGACCTGTGTTTACCTATTATGAAAATAAACCATAGCAGAACGCTGACTACATTTTATGGTTTATGATGTTAAAGAACATTTCATGACGTCTCAGACAACCGTACATTTGTGGCTACTGTGGTTTAATTATAAACGCTATCATTAACTTATATGTACCATAGTAAAAGCATGGTACATTTTCTTTAGAGGCTGCTGATGTGTCATTACATCAATGTAACAACGTTGTTTAGTAATTCAGTAGCTGACTTTTTTTAATACTGCAATCACTTTGTAGTGTATTTTCGTTTGCTGTTGTGAAATGGAAAATCAATAATCGCTAATCGAGAATCGTTAATAATCGAAACTCGACTGTAATCGAATTGGGACTTCAATAATCGTAATCGAATCGAATCAGGAAATCAGACAGATTAACCACCCCTACTTTTTGGTAAGGGTAGTCCAGCAGATGACATTAGATCTGTTTGACTTAAAGACTTTAACTCTAACACACTTTTTGTTTGTGGTGTTCGATGAGTTCCGTCAGGATATATACGTCATTCAAGCCGACCAATCAGGATGTGAAAGTATCACTATGCCTTTAGGTTTGGTGTCAAAAATCCTAATGTGATTGCTAAGCGGACCAGGACCAAATGTATCATTTTCCTTTTCGGGCCGGACCAAATGAACCAAACGAACCGAACTACAAGTGTGAATACACCCTTATAAGGTTGAACACTGAGGGGCTTCAGCTGATCTTACGTTTACAGGATCTAAGAGGTATACTTAATAATCACAGAAGAACACGGGAGATTTGGAGACTGTTACTGAGGAAAGTGAGCTGAAACTTTCCACACTTTATTCTACAGGGATATTTCATTTAAACACAAAATTTCATCCCATACTAAAGGTAAATAATTTCACCTATAGGTTGAAAGGCACTGTTAACTATAGTGAAACATTTTGAAAAGGTGGGTGTGTGTGTGGTTACATAGGCTATTTGTGGAAATTAATTCATGCTGATTGCCTTGATGTTTTTAAGCAAATGTGTTTTTGCAACGCAGCAATGCATTTTGTTTCTACACAATGTTTACCATTTTTAAAGCTATTGTATTATATTATATTATATTATATTATATTATATTATATAGAGTATTTACATTATTTAGTTATATAGATCCTCTATTCTCATCAATTTATGACTACTATCAACTTAAATCTGTTATGAGTTTCAGAAAAAAAGTTTAATATTAGTTACTATTTATGTAAACGCTGCGTAACTTTATGAAGTTTGATGGGCGCGGTCGTGTTGCACATTCGACACGCATTTAAACTGAGTGGAGAGAGTTACCATGGAAAAGGGCGACAATCAGGGAAAATTAGTTGTTTGTACTGTTTTAGGTAAGTTAGTTCACTAAATTACACAATAATAACATCCAAAGTTTCCGACACGATCTTACAGTAATTGAAACGTTCTGCTTGAAATAGGCATCACAACCGTGAGCTAACTATAGGGCTAACTATAAGAGGTTAAAGCTAGCTATAGATTTGAGCTCCTTATTTATGAAAGTTTGGGATTTAAATCACATGGGTAATAGTGTGTTTTATAGCTTTGTTTTGCTGGCAATTGTTAATGAATTGAATTAAGCTAATTATTTGAACCTTAAAGTATGCACTTTGTACGGTTAATCCATTACATGCAACTAAAAGGGGCTGAAACTATTTCCAAATACTTTTTTTTTTTCTTTCATTGTAGACAAATATTGATTAAAAAAAATTGTACTGTGGTTTTAGGAGTGTCAGAAAAAAAGCCCTCTAATGGGAGCTGCTGATAGAGATATAGGAAACACAGGTGATCTGAGAAACCTTACTAAATAACTTAAAATGTATTTTTTTACAATATATTACACCTATACCATCAAGCATCTTTAAAACCTAAAAACGTAAATTCTCTTTTCTTAAGATTTTTTGTATGTTCTGTACATAATTCTTTCTCTTTTCTGCATTTTACCTCTGCTGTAGTAGTTTTATTTCTAATAAATCTGACATTTGTATACTACAAATTGTTTTATTTTCCTATACTCTTTCATGCTGATGACCGTTGCAGCAGAGTTGGAGTGGACCTCTTGTTGAAGAACTTCTCCAGGCATGAACCATCTGACTGAGTGAGTAAAACCTCAACATTCAAAAAGATTGACCAGACATTAAAAAAAACAAAAACAAAAATAAATAGTATATTTTGGGTCCTGTGTGTAGCCTAGGAGGCCATCCTGTTTAACACTGCACTGGCTAACCAGAAGAGAGGTACAACATAATTCAAAATGAGATGATAATAAAAAAGTGCTTTGAAATGAAAATTAATAATGGTAAGACAGAATCGAGTAGTGTGACTGTGCCTCACTTCAAAGTGAAACTTTGTCTGTAATGGTCATCTGCCATGCCAGATTGATAGTGAAGGTGGGAATTAAAAGCAAGATTTTCCAAACTTTAAAATGTAGTAATGTGTTTGTTCAAGTAGACTTTGCTGCTTGTGGAAACCTACTAAGCCTGAAAAGGTGCTTCATTTCTTAGCCCCGCACTCTTGAAAACTGTTTACCAAAGACTCAGAAATTCAGATCCGGCAGAATGTGAATGTAAAAAAAACACAAAGATCAAAATGAGCATTGTGAATGTAAAAACATCACATTACATTTATAACAACCATTGTTAATACTTGAATTATATTTCAGGGCTGTTCGTGAAGACAGAAAATCGAGAGATGTTGTGACAACCTGGACAG
>NC_056592.1:7263943-7265096 GCF_018340385.1 Cyprinus carpio
ATATATATATTTTTTTTTTTTTCATAAATCACTTTTTTTTTATTGCGCCTTCCAAGTAACATCAATCAAACTGCAGTTGGGTTTTATTGATTAATTAAAAATAATTTTAACAAATACAGGTAATTTACAAAATTAAAGTTCATTGAAAGTTTATTTTTTATTAAATATTAAAAGTTTGTTCTATAGCAAAAGCAGATAATTCCACATTTCATGTTTTTGGAGTTAAAAAAAAAATACTTGTTTAATCTTTGTAATCTCTAGGATGGCAATGTAGATGCCTGACAAGGTGTTGTTGTGTGATTAAGATTGCTATGGGATTGTTATTACACCCAATACACAGCGCTTTTCCTTCACCAATGTAACGCAGCTACTTTTTGCAGGTTCCATGAAATCCTTCCTCTCCTTGCCGCTATACATGGAGAATAATGCAATTTTTTTTAAAGTGGCAGCTATCAGTTTTGCAAATGAACTCTGAAGATATGATATATATATATATATTATATATATATATAGTATATTATATATATATCTATATATATAATATAAACATAATACAGTAGGAGACAACCAAAATGAGTAATACCGCTGACGCGTTTACCGCCGTACGCAGGGCCGCGGCGTTAACTGCAGTCAGTCGCGTGTTAAATTCATTCGCGAAAACTAAAGCCTGGTGGCCCGCAAAGGACGGATTGCGAACGAAGTAATTGTTAAAATGAGATAAAAGGAGGAAGTACAATCAAACAATAACATTATGATATAACATTGTAACATCTTAAAAACATTAAAAAGACTGTACAGTGAGTTAATTTCAAAATGTAGGATTAGTCTTAGGCTACCAGTCTACTCATCAAAAATTAAAAAGAAAGAATTTACACGAAGGGCTTATGGCATGCTATGTTATTAAAAACAGTCATTAAAGATAAGGCTATTATATGATGGAAAAAAAAGCTAAATCGTGTTTCTCCCACTTTCGGTTACATCTGGTTTTAAAAGAATCTTCAGGTGCCATTTGCAGATGGAAATGAGAACGAGTCCAGCATTGGCAAGAATTTTAGTAATCTGTTATTATTATTGATTTTTCACATGCTAACACTTGCATTTTTGAAATTACTGCGATTGACTGTGTGACCAAAATTGAGTATTTTTCTGTTTC
>NC_056592.1:7265205-7265291 GCF_018340385.1 Cyprinus carpio
TAACAGTAATTAATTGTATACTTAGGAACAGAGTCTGGGCCTAATCTAGGCTATCCAGATTTTTTTTATTTATTTTTTTGTTTTCA
>NC_056592.1:7265341-7265788 GCF_018340385.1 Cyprinus carpio
ACTGTAATTAAAAGTGCCATCGGCCTGAGTAAATTTGACCATTATAGAATTGTGACTTTAAAGGTAAGTGATTTAGGACGGGAAAATACTGTGAAATTACAAATGGCATGGGATTTTAGATCATCACAACTGAAGCCCGCACTCTCAACCTGCCTCGCGCGTTGCTCAGCTGTGGACGATTTCAAAATGTTTGATATAAAAGTTGATATCCCATTTTTATACAGGAATTGTTCATTTAAAAAAAAATATCGAATTATATTGTTAGTTCTAATTATATTGTTTACACAAATTCATTTAGGCTATTTAACATGCACTGTGACATTTTACCCTTTTTAACTTATAAACTGGAAATTATTTCCATGAATNAAGAACACTGAGAGAGTGTAGGTTGCTTCTGGTGTTTGGATTTGTACTTCAATATAATGAGGTACAAGTTTAGGAATAGCA
>NC_056592.1:7265934-7266006 GCF_018340385.1 Cyprinus carpio
TATTCGCTCAAATTGATTTAGTTAAATCAAAACTTGCGGACTTTGAAGCTGGGTCAGTTAGCTCTAGTCCCA
>NC_056592.1:7266634-7267426 GCF_018340385.1 Cyprinus carpio
TGTGTTTCAGAGGAAAAATCAGTGTTAAAGCTTCTCTCCATTACGGACCGTTCTGAAAGAAGATTTTATGCAAACGTGTAGAAAATGCTTTAAAAACTTTAACAGAGATGTCTAGAGGGTATTTAATATTTGTTATTATTATGGTCTTGTGAAAACAATAATATTGGCTGCGGGAAAATAATGAATAAAAAAACTAGGGGTGCTGTGAGTGCAGGCATGTTTCAGACCAGTAACAACACACCGTTCCTCACAGCCAAAAAACAGATGTTCTAGTTCTACGCCGTTCATTTGTCATTAGTCACTATTCTCGGTGATATTACATTTTACATCCTAACTCCCCATAATGAGCCTTAATATATTTCCACGCTCAATCCACATGGATTAAGTTGCCACAAGCAAGGCAGAAGTAAAAAACTGTAAAAATAATGGTAAAAAAAGGAACATTTAAATTATTATTAATAAACAACTGTTTTCTGTCGGCTGCAGATGAAATTCCATGCTGGCTCTCTCCACATGAACGCGCCTTTAAAGAGAACCTTCAACCCTACAACCTTCACAGATTACATAATGCTTTCGTTTTGAATTGATTCGTTTAAAAGTCATTTCAAGATTTCTGTAGATATATTTCTCATGTATGTGAGACACCACAATTTTCAGTTATTTCATTATCAGGAAAAAAATTCAAGTGATCTAGAGGGTGCCTCCCTGTCCTGCATGCATTAATAATTTTCGCACAAACACTTGAATATGAATAATAATTCACATTTTGCATATGCATTACTACATAAATAA
>NC_056592.1:7267572-7267648 GCF_018340385.1 Cyprinus carpio
AAAGCAAGTAAAGAAGTCTCCCTTTAAAATCACTGAAGTTGTCTATTAATGAAGCTCTTTTTTACATCATTTGCCA
>NC_056592.1:7267970-7268058 GCF_018340385.1 Cyprinus carpio
TATGAGAATATTGACATTTTGCATATTAATCCATGTAGCCTAGCTCACTAAAATAGGCTACCATTTTTAAGGCTCCGATGCAAAGTAG
>NC_056592.1:7268211-7320644 GCF_018340385.1 Cyprinus carpio
CCTGCTTGAATTCGTTCTAAGAAATGCACATAACTTCATAAGTGCCAAACTTTCATGTGCGAATATTAAATATTTTAACTACAGTGTTTTTCTTTAATTTTCCCTGACTGCAGCCATCAAATATAACACTTCGGTGAGGCAAAACTGACGTCTATTTGCGAAAATGTGCTTTGATGCGCTTGTTTGATAACTTGTGATTAAAGCGCCACTCAGCGGTCAAAAGCTGCAAATGCACCTTACAGACGCCGCGGCGGCGGTACGAGCGGCGGTAGAAGCAACGTTTTGGATGGCCACCTACTGTATATATATATATTATTTTTTCCAAGGCATCTAAAAGCCATTTCACACTTGCCATACTCCAATAGGATGAACACGCTGACCAAACAAAACAAAATTTTGGCAGTGTGAAATGACCATAATGCTGTATGTTAGGTGTGAGATTCATTAAACTTGGTATACTATAGTGCATCTATTCAGAAGTGCACCAGTGTAAATCATAATTTCCCCCACATTTGCTGTATATCCATAAAGTGATATTTTTGTCATAGTATTCTTTCAGTGGTTAACTATCTCATTAAGAAAGTCTCTTGCTACAACCTACTGGCATTACAATGTAACCTGCAATCTTTTTTTTTTTTTTTTTTAAATAAGAAAAAAAAATGCATTTGATTTCCTATTAATTATTGGAAGTGGGTTGGTTAAGGGCCTGATTAGCTGATGCATTACAACGCTTGATTCGGGTTCAATAGGGGAGCGTGTGATTAGTTGAGAAATTGTGCATTGTTAATGATGGCTCTTAAATATTTAAATACAGTGTGTTGAATGCCTGCTAGAGGTCTGCTACCCGACCCGAGCCTGACGGATCCCCAAATGCTTTCGGGTCGGGTTTAGGTTAATGTTCAATGAATAGCTTTGAGTTTGGGTCGGGTTCAGGCTTCGGTTTAAAGCCCGTGCAGACCTCTAATGCCTACTAAAACTTGCATATTTGTGCATAATGTTTTGACCCTGTTTGCTTACAGAAGGATAATCTTTAATTTATGTGCCAGAAACATCATAAGCATTCATAATTTTGTTGGTTCATGCTGAACTGGTGTTGATAAATTTACTCTTTATATTAATAAGTCAATTTATATTGTAACTGTTTTTAAGTTGCATTGTCTGGAGAGTTTTTCAGGGTCCAAATTTAGTTTGTATTATATTTATTACGAAGGGGCAAATTATAATCTCGATATTGGAAACATTTACATGTAAATGGGAATATATTATATGAAGCTTGTTTAAGTTTATTTAATTGAATATTTGAATGTTTTAAAATATATTTGGATTTATAGAAATCTAATATATTTACATGTACAGATATTTAATATGTTAACAAATATTAGAAATTAATATATTGGATACATATTGCAAATTAATATATTTACATAGTCTGATATCTAAATGTATTTATATATATAAAGTAATATATATGTAAATATGTAAATAAATGTAAATATTTCAGATAAAAATATATTTACATATATTTAATATATGTGGAGAAAATATTAAAAAGCGGCCAAAGTCAAAATATTTAAATATATTTTCCAATATAACATTTCAAAATATATTTATCAAGATATTAATATAAAAATATACTTTCTCCAATATATTTACATATATTATTATAAAATACTATATTTTTCTAATTGAATTTAAGATATTTAAATATATCAAAAATCTATTCATTTCCCAAATGTATTTCAATTCTATGTGACTTCTGTATGGGGATATAAACTTGACAATACAAAATTGATCCCTCACATTCTCATCACTTTACATGCCTAAAATGTAAATATAGCCTTAATTTAATATTGCCAGTATTTTCTGAAACTGCCCTACATTGCTTCATTTTGATCTCACTAATAAAAATGGATACATGTGTAGACCTACCAGTTAGCCTAAAATTCTGAATTCACACACCAATATTGACCAACTGTTTTAATATGAAAAAGTGTTCTGGTCAGCTGTACTAAAACTAACACTGTTTGAGTGATCCAGACCGCTTTGCTTCCTGCTTGACCAATTCATTGAAAGAACCGATTCAAAAATTCTTTATTTAAAAAATTTATATTTATACAGCAGTTCTGATTCTAAACAGCTTACAGGGAATAAATGAAAAATCATCTGCCACCACAGCATCTGGTATCCAAACGTATAAGATATGATGTTAGCAGTGTTTCCTGGACCACTTTTAACCGTCTGTGCTTTAATGTGTTGAGATTAAAATAATTAGTTCTACAAAATAATGGCAAGAAAGCATGCCTTTCTAATAGTTTGTTGTGAGGGTATCCAGTATTGCTCCATGCAAGGTTACAGAACTTGTTGTTGAGGTCAGTTTGACTATAGCCTGTAATATAATATTGGATATAATTTTGAAGGTGAAGTAATGGCTTTTCTGAGTGAGCAATTTCATTCAGCCTTACAGATGTTCAAAGATGATTGTTAAGAACTTGCTATTGAGGGAAAGATTCAGTATCGTAATAGAAATCATATCATCTAGCTATGTTAACCACTATAAATACTGTAGTGAAAGCTGCTGTTGCGGTGCTGGTAACTCCATAACAGTACCATACAAATACAAGATGTTTTTAACAAGCCTTAGGTAAATTATATACCTCCTGAACAGGAAAAGTTTTTTGCTTATCTGCATGCATTATATTCTACGTTTCTAATCCTCCTGATTGCACACATACATCATCACAGAGACGCTTCATTTGATGTCTGGAAATGTATTTTGAAGAGTGTTTGCTCATCTGATTTCCCATCAGATGTCATATAGATCGCTAGGAAGATGTTTTTAAGATGTTTAAGAGGATGAGAATGTATGTACAAACTGACCTCTTAAAGACGCTCTATCAGTTGTTTGAACAGAAGATGCTTCCAAATGAAGTTATTATATCTTTGACAGACATCTTGCAGACGCATCGTGCTATCTGGGCTGTGTGTATATAAAAATTAAGTGCTGTGTAAGCATTATTCCAATGAAAGAGTGTGAGATTCTTTCTAAAAGTTTGGGTGCAGAAAAAAATTGTTATGCCAGCTTGTCAATGTATTAAAATGCAAGTAGAGCAAATGTGGTTTACTAATTTAAAAAAAAAAACAAACAAAAAAAAACGCTAAGCGAAAGTGTGTATGAGTTAAAGCAGATTTTTATACATGTATCAGTATTAAAACGCATTAACTTCCAGTCAAACGCTTTTTTGAACAAGAAATCTTTCATAACATTACACGTTTTTACTATCACTATTTAGAAGAAATTGTTCTTTTGAACTAACAACACAATTTTTAATAGATGTTTTTTGAGCAGCAAATCAGCATATTTAATAGATGTTTCTTGTGCACCAAATCAGCATATTAGAACAATTTCTGAAGGCTCATGTGAGACTGAAGACTGGGAGTAATGATGCTAAAAAAATCAGCTTTTGTAATCATGGGAATAAATTAAATTTTTAACATATATTCAAATAGAATAGAATAGAAAGCAGTTATTTTAAATAGTAAAAAATATTTCACAATATTATCTACTGTTTTTGTTGTATTTTGATGAAATAAATGCAGGCTTGGTGATAGAAGAGAAAGCATTAAAAATCGTGTATAAGAAAGAGTCCAGTATTTAAATATTGAAAAATTATGTTTTTTCTTAAAATAAAAGTTCATTTGAGTATGTATATATATATATATATATATATATATATATATATATATATATATATAATATAAAAACAAATGTTTAGATCACAATTAGATCATAATCATAATCTTCCATAAACGAGCTGCAACCGACACTAAGTGTAAGTGAGGCAGCAAGTGTACTTATGTAACTTCACTACATTGCGCCGTGTGAACATACACTTTTATTTTTGGTCTGGAGATCGTGATCGCCATACCTGTTATGCCCACGCCCTCCAGCCAAGGTTGTGATTGGGCTGAAGAAAGGTTTAAAGCTTTAATAGTTTTTGCTTTTTATCAATATAAACAGTTAAACCAATTTTATAGTTTTTACACACCATGCAAAAAACAATTATTTATCATTAAATGTACCATGTAATGTTTACCATTAATGTACAAGATTTTGAGAATAAGGCACATCCAATATAAGGAGTAACAGAAGAAGTGTGTCTCATTTCGCTTTCCTATATTCGCGGAATGAGTTTATCGTGAACGGATTCGCACTGATATTTTAGTAATTGAGAAATAAGCTACATAATGGTTCACTGATTTGAGCACTAGAATCAGCAAAAGCTGACCGCACCTGCTGGTCAAAACTCTGTAAATGCAAGGAGAACACAAACATGTGCAATGAGAACTTTTACAGACCAATTAATTTTTTTTTTTTTTTATGAAAATGTCATTTATTTTTGTTCTGTTACCTTTTATAGTTATATTTTTGGAGTGTTTATGACCATTAATCAGCCCTCTTGACTGACTGTTAATTATTCTCATCTTTAACATGACAGAGTGTCCAAAGATGCAGAAAAACTCCAAGTGACTATTGTAAAGATGGGGTTTTTAAAGAGGATCGTGAAAACTTGAGGATCGACTGTGAGGTAGACTATTGTGGGTACTGGTGGAAATTGAGCAGACATAAGTCGTCCGGGTCAGAGACGAAGTATACTTTAATGGTTTCAGACTTGTAGAGGATTTACAGTTCTTGAATTTGGTTGAGTGAATGATTGTAGTACAGGCAGCAGAGAGTATGCCAGAGTTGTACAGAGTAGTTTGGAGTGTAGCTTAATATTGGTCTTGTATATGAACGCACTCAGTAGAAAACAACAATGGCATGAACAACGGCATGAACAACAGCGAAGAATGTCTGAACTGCGTCTTGTTAATACTGTTAAAGGGAAATGCCAAAAGTCATCAGCACAATAGCTCTTAAAGACACAAGGGGGCACTAATGGCTTTGTTAATAGCCGGCCTTTTCTACATCGATGAAGCGTTCAGAGTGAAACATGAAGATACTGAGGAACAAACAGGTTGATTTTCAGATTTCCATTCTCAAAGCTGAAGTCACCTGATCCTTATCAAAACCAAAATAATGTATATTTTTGAAGAATGACATGTGAGTTGCCTAAATGAAACAGTTTTATCTGACATGGAGTTGGTCACATGTGGACAGACGGTCAAGTCAAGTCAAGTCACCTTTATTATATAGCGCTTTTATACAATACTGATTGTGTCAAAGCAGCTTTACAGTGTCAAACAGGAAAAATAGTTTGTCAATAATGCATGTTGAGGTCACATGACCAGAAAAAAAATACTTTTGTTCTTTCTTTTATTTAAAATTGTGACAAATTGAAAAATAGGATAGTAGACATGACAGGAAATAGAGAAAAAATTACAAACAAAAAGAATATATCAAAACCAAAGAGAGAGATATGGATACATGTAAATGCAGAATGTTTAGTTAACTTACTTAACTAAGTTTTTTCTAACAAAAGAGGAGACAAGAAAGAGGGAAAACTAGAGTAACTTTTTATTTTTCTGGAACATTTTAGATGGGCAATTTTTTACATTTTGTATCTGTGATCTTCTAGGTTTAATTCTTAAATGTAATCAAATGTATCCATTAATTCAAATAATATTACACTATAGGGCATTTACCAATCAAATTAAATCTTTATCAATCATACACTACAAGTAACTTCAAAGGAGGTACAGAAGCTGAACCTGAAGTGCCATTTAGCTGTATTTAAACAGATTGTATAATGTTGCTCAGAGGTGGCATAAATGCATTTGCACAGCAGTTATAAGTGCTTAAATAATGTTATGAGATTAATGTTACTAAATAGACCCTTTGTGAGCAAACACAGAAAATATTTTGTCTAAAAATGCAAATCACTATAAAATTCTTGTGATATGGATTTTTTTAAGAAAACAGTTCAATAAACATTTGCAATCATGCTGATATTTGAAAACAGACAAATGCTGTCTTGTTCACTCATTACTGTTGCATTTTTTTGGCCCCATATCTTTTTGAGCCATTACTTGCCAGGTAGAAATGGGAGAACAAAAGGAGAATAATTATCATAGCTGTTGTTCATAGCATTTCAGACAAATGCTGATCATGTGTATTTTGTACTGTAGTTTAATAGTTTATTAGAACTATTGTGTGATTTTTATATAAAGAGATGTGTCACTAGCTGTTTGACTGGCAGTATCAGCAGTTCAGCTTCAGTGAGTTGTTGTAGATTTCAGTATGAGATCCAGCAGACATGTTAGTTTCTGTTTTAAATGCTATCATGTGTGTTGCTTTGTACCATTAAACTGGGCATTAACTTGTATTTGTCTCTTTCTGTCCTAGACGTGGTAGCATTGAAAGAGGAGAGTGAAGTGCTCAATGAAATGAAAGAGGAAGATCATGATTTCGTAACTTTTAGTTGCTCACAGAATGAAAATACTTCCTCACGAAGAGGGGCTTCTAGAGAGATTTTTCACACGTAAAGTAAATCTCAAGAGTCACATGAGGCTTCATACTGGAGAGAGAGAGACTTTCATGTGCCACTGCTGTGGAAAGAGTTTCAGATCCAAAGGAAATTTTTTCAGAGTCACATGAGGCTTCATACTGGAGAGAGACCTTTCATGTCTTAAGCGTGAGAAGAGTTTCACAAATCAGAAAGACCTGAACTGTCATTTGCAAACTCATTCTGGAAAGAAACAGCAGTTTTTAAAGTATGGTGTTTCAAAAAAGTAGGTGTTTTAAAAATCGTCTGCGCATTCACTCTGGCGGAAGGCACTTTAATTGTGATCGGTGTAATAAAAGAAATCTCTTACCATCACACTTACAGATACACCTGAAGAGTCATGCAGATGTGAGACCCTATTCTTGTTCTTTCTGTAGAAAGAGTTGTAAATGGTTTGGCTATTTTAAATTGCACCAGAAAGCAAGTATATGTGTGAAATCCAGGCTACATTTACACTAGAGCTGAATGTGGTTTATTATTTATTATTATTTTTTATTATTTTATGGCATCATGTATCTGAACAGGTGATGCTCCTACAGCACTGCTCCATGTGTTTTATTTTGTATCCTTTACTTGTTTATATTTTAACTTAAGAGCTTTTCTTTTGTCATGTACATATGAGCCTGTAATACACCTGACTGTTTCCTTTGCTATAGTTTCAAATATTGAATGGTTGCGGTAGACAGCCTCTAATTTTGTTTTTTTCTAAGTTGTTCCTCAAATATTTGATTCAGATAAATTCCCTGGAATCAAAATATTAGATAAACTTTGACTTTGTGCATAGTGCCACAGTTGCTATGTTTACATGCAACCCAGATAATCTGTTTATAATTGGATTGATGGCTCAATCAGACTCAACTGAAATCCGTTTGATTTCGACTTCAATTATTTATTTATTTTTCGATTGAAAGTGGTGGTGGAGACTGAATATCTGCTTCATGTTTGCAAGACAAATATATCAGCATTCTTTCTAGATTCATGTCAGTTAAAAAAATGCATACATACAGTATAAACTTTTTAAATAAATGAAATCTGATTGGATTAATTTGGACCGATGAAAATTTGTTCAAGTAAATAACAAATATAAATAAATTGACAAACTGAATGTATGTTAAATTTAGGGATAATCATATGATATTTTAGGTTGAATACTTTATTGGCTACTCATCAGTTTAATATTTGGCATCTTATATTATGAGTAAATGTAACATTTTTGTCAGAATTTCAAAAAAAAAAAATCTATCATGAGTGTTGTTTTCTACAAAGGGGCTGGTTAGTGTTAGTTAGCAAAGACAAAACCAGTCTTCCTTACAAATGCACAGATAGACAGACAGCCGGTTAGACAGATGGATAGCCACTCATACATTAAAAATAAGGCATGAAAGTTATATAGTCCTGCTTACTGTTTATTTGGCCACTGTTTAACAATATTTTAGGAAATAAATTATAATGCAGAAATTAAACTGGGATCCCCCTCTGAAACTCGGATCTACTTGCTCATGATAACTTACTGGTTGTTAACCTCATTTCTGCAGTTGCAACATAATGAGCTGGTCTTGTTTAGTATATGGAAACCTGTTTGAATGTATTACCTTTTTTAGTAAACAATGCAATACACTTTACTATCAATAAATTATGTGTAAATATCAGGCAAGACTAACCTGAACCCTACTCTAGACTTAATGTACACATGGTTAGTTCATTTCCCTGAAATAAAAACTGAAATATTTGAAGAAAACTCATTAATGTTGTATATGGCATGCAACCAGCTGAGCACAACTTTCATTTCCTAATTTAACCTTTTTGTTATTATGTATATTAACTGATACACTGCAGATTCTGGCTTTTAAAAAGGTAGTTCTGGTGTGCGTATCAGGTACATTTGATGAATTCAACAGCCAGCTGACAAATGCATATCCTCTGCTAAATAATGGCCATGTTAACAACCTTGGTGCATGTTTGACAATTAACATATTAACACTGACAAACACACTTAATTAAATGCACTCTTCAATGGAGAATAAGTAGCAACAAACAAACCCTACATTGATCTGAATTAATCATGCAGTTGTATTAATCTTGACAAAGTTATAATTACTTCTGAATAACTTCTCTGATCAGTTTATTTTCAGGGAAAATGCTGCAATCTTGTAAAGGTTTAGTGTGTGACAGAGAGACTCGATATTCAGGTAAAGTCATAAAGACAAAAATTTCAGCTCTATGCCTTCTTCAGCGTGTTACATAGTTTCATCTTTCCACCCACTTATTAAACTTCTGTGTTGACACCTACAAAAATAACCAATGTTATATCTCTTAACACACATGTGCAATGCATACAATGATTCTATTTTAACACTTTTATTATTATTATTTAATAACATATAAAAATGTTATATTAGGTGCATCCGTAATTGGGTACTGATAAATTCTACTCAGCAACTTTAACATCCCTACTAAGTGTTCAATATAAAAACTACAAAAAACACCAGTTGTTAAGCATATTAATAACATAATCAGCGTAGATGAAAAGTACCATTTTTTTGCAATATTTCATTCCGCCCTCTTTGATGGATGGGGCTTTTTAACACCTGGAGGGAACATGAAGTAGCTACAGTTAGTGAGCTATACATTGACAATACTTTTGCATCCCCTTTACACAACTTAGAGAAAAATTTGACCTACCCGGCTCCATTTATTTAGATAATACTTTCGAGATCACGAATTTCACTTTCGTAAGCATTTTTCTAACTTTCCCCCTTTTGCCTGCTAAAAATATACTTGATGATATATTAGGCCTGGATACATCTTTGAAGGGGTTATTTCTAATATCTATACTATAATTAACACAAAACAGTCCCCCTCAATGCCGTCCATTGAAGGCTCTCTGGGAGGAGGAATTGAATATGACGTTTAAGGAAAATATCTGGGATCTAATTCTTGCCCGTATACACTCATCTTCTATAAATGCTAGACACACACTCATTCAATTTAAGGTGGTGCATAGAGAGTCCATTGGTCTAGAACTAAACTAAACAAAATATTTCCTGATTTTGATCCAACCTGCCTTCGCTGCACAACTGAACCAGCAACGTTATTGCACTCTTTCTGGTCTTGTCCAAAACTGTCTGATTTTTGGAGGAAAGTCTTTAGGTGTTTTTCTGTTATTTTTTCTTTACCGATAGACCCCAGCCCCTTAACAGCATTGTTTGGTATTTTGCCAGAATCTGTTCAATTAAGCATATCACAGGCTGATAGTGTAGCTTTTGCAACTCTACTGGCTCGGCGTCTTATTCTTATGGTGGAAGTCAGCAGCTCCCCCCTCCTTATCGCCAATGGGTTTTTGATTTCTTACAAGCTCTCAGGATGGAAAAGATTCGGTTTGCAATAAAACAAAAAGCCTAAACTTTTTTGAGAGTCTGGAGCCCTTTTCTGAAATATTTTAAGGAGACAGCTGTATCTTAATTGTATTTTAATTGTATATTTATTTTATTCACTCATTTATTTAATCTTTTTATTTCCTTGTTTTATTTTTTTTATTATTTTTTTTTCTCTTCACTTCGTCTCTTTCTCTACTTGATTGTATAACTATGATTGCCTGTTTTCTTATTTTTCTTCATCTGAATTAATGTATGGTTGCATGTTCTCTGTGTAAATTTGTATATCTATTATTTATAGCATATTACTATATTTACGTTATTGTTACTTTCCGTTTGACCTAAGATGAACCAAATAAAAAAAAAAAAAAAAAAAAAAAAAAAAAAAGTTTTAATCCTAATTGTAATATAAATTCTAAAGAGTCACATATTTGTACAATATAACAAACAAAAAACACCAGCATAAATAACATAATCATAATGGAAAGTACCATTATCATAATACTCAAGATATACTCCACAGATATAAATTCAACCAATTATGTCTATTCATAGAAAAACAGAAAAATCTAGTTCCTCATTCATGCCATTCAGTGCCAATGATTTAAGTTTATAAATCCAAAATGCTTCTCGTTTTAATAATTCTTTATCTATATTTCCTTCTCTATGTGATGCATTTTGTAAAAAGAATTCATGTAATATAAGAAAATGTTTTGTTTTCTAGAGAGACTTTTTATAATATGTGGGTAAATGTATATTGGGATCAAAGGGATGCAGATGGGAAGCTATGTAATGCTAGAATAGAGACAAATAATGCTTGAATAAAAACAAAATGATGAAAGAATAATGAAGATTTGGTCTCATACCTGTCAGAGGTGTGAGAAAAACAGAAACATAAAAGGGGCAGGTTGCTGTGTCAGACATAAGACAACAGAGTGCAGAGGAGCTTATGATGGGCAGTATTTTATTAGCATTTTATTACCCTGTGTATTAGAAACACAGTGAATCTGAAGTCACAAGTCTAATAAGCCACATTTGTTTTTTTATACATTTAAAAATATATTATTCATGTTTTTTTTATGTTTGAGCTAGTATATCTCCATATTAATAAGAGTCTAAATAATTGCCTTGAACAGTAAACCTTTAAGTGTCAGCTTTACTAAATATATTTTTTCATGTCTAGTCAAAAATACTCCTAAGCAGCAACCTTCTATTTTGCGTTTATGCCCCCCTTTCCAAAATGGGGGATGCAAGAGAAGGAGTTTAGCTACAATAAATAAAGTGTGAATATTTCTTTCAGTCAGGGGTGTGTATGATGTCTCCGTTGTTGCTCACAGGATCCTAAATCCAGCATAGAGAGGCTCAGTGAATGTGAATGTGAATGTTTAATCCAAATTCACAATCATCACTCGCTCCTTTCCTGCTGATGTGTGGCGTGTGTGAACGTATGTGTGTCAGACATACTGTTAAAGGACAGACTGCTGGCTGAAATGTCCACATACACTACTCATTTAGAGGAGCCTGAAGGGACACGTATGTCAGTAAACTTATCATTGTGACAGACAGTGAATCTACCATTAGAGCAGAACAGACTCCAGGAGTTTTCGTTTAATCCAAATTCACAATCATCACTCGCTCCTTTCCTGCTGATTCCTTTATATGTCACTGATATATCAGCATATCCTCTCCATTCAGCCTCTCAAGTAACAGACTCTACACAGAACCTGGGGACACTCATCAAATCTGTCTGGATGCTCAGGATGTGGCTGCTCCTCTTCCACATGTCACCTTTCTGTTCTCCTCAGACAGAATGAGATGAGTGTGTGCTGTGTTTGGATCCAGTGTGAGGTTACAGGCATCTGAACACAAGAAGAGAGACATTTTTGTTGATCTCTTTATGTTATAGTTGTCTTTCAACACTATGTACTTGTTGAAAAAAAAAAACTTGGTACAATGTACCTATTGTGGTAATGCTGAATTGCAAAACACTTTTGCTGATATAAAAAGGTGGGATACGGTTAAGGTTAGGGGCAGTTTTGGTGGTCTGGTTAGGTTTAAGGGTGGGTTAAGGTGTAGGGGTAGGATCAACAGTGTAATTACAGATGTATTTACAGAAATTATTTACACATATAATTTCAGGAAATTATTATTTTTTTAATATAAGTACATTGTAAAACGTATGTACACAATAAGTGCATTGGAGAAAACAATTTAAATGCAAGTACAGTATTGTAGTTAAAGACATTTAATATAATGTGGGTCCGACATTTAACTCACTAAAGGTGTGAGTATGTAGTGTGTGTGTGTGTGTGTGTGTGTGTGTGTGTGCATACTGGTTTGATCTACATTATGAGGATGCAATAATGTGCTGTGTATTCAGGTTTCAGGCCACTTCCTCTACACTTCCTCCCTAACATACAACTGTCATCATAATTCAAATCACTAACATTTGAAAATGTAATAATGCTGAACGTTTTCTATGAGGGCTGTGTTTAGGGGTGGGCTAGGATATTGAAAATATCATGAGATAAGAATAAAAAGAATTACGCTTATGTAAAGTCATAATAAGAGGTGAACCCAACATGTGTGTGTGTAGGCCTACATTTGTGTAGTCCTGCTATAATCCTGAACTCTCCTCCATGATCCACACTATAAAACACTACCATGTGTTACATTCTGCACATATTATACGATTAGTAAACACATACACACATGCACACAAGAACAGCAATGTGACTCTTTCTGATCAACATACTCGTTAAGTCTGCAGTTTGGATGGTTAAATCTGAATCAGAGAGAAGCTTGACTCCTGAATCTCCTGGGTGATTGAAGCTCAGATCCAGCTCTTTCAAGCGTGAAGGGATTGAGCTCAGAGCTGAAGACACATAATGACAGCCTTCTTCTGTTACCATACAACCAGGCAATCTACAAAAACAGTCCACATTACATTAGTTCAACAATCAGATTTTACTTTCACACAGTGGTGTGTGAAGTTTAGCTTGTAGTTTATTTTCTGCAGTTTCAGTAACAACAGAAAACAAAAGTGTCTGAGGAAATGTACCAGAGTAAAAGTATTCAATTACTTTTCTAAATGTAGTGAAATCAACTGAAACATATATACTCCAGTAAAGGATAAATCTTCTTCAGAATAGAAACAAAGTATTTCTACATTATCACTAGACACCAGGGTTACAATGTAAGCATTATATGGTGTTACAGCTCAACAAACAACTTTTATTCTGGAAAAAAATCCAGACTTTTGACATTAACTTCTATTTCCTACCTCAGATTTACTGTATATTCATTAAGAAAGCCACAAGTATGTCTGCTTTCTCTCTTCAGTTATCATAAATATTCATGTTTATCTCATAATTTCATACAGTATTAAAATACAAATTGATAAAATTACACAGAGTAGACATGTTCATTTTAGCACGGTTTCATAGAAATGTGCCTAATTCACAATTTTTAGATGTGATGTGCCTGACTGCCCACATGTTTTCACTAAGTTTTCTTCATTGAAATTCCACATATACAGACATCACAGCAAACATCACAGGTCTGCTAAAGAGTGTCAGGCACAGATGTGTGATAAAACATTTAAATGCCATGTAGACTTTTGTGAAGTTCAATGTGGAACCCTAACACAGTTTTTGTCTCATTTGAAGAGCCATATTCAGTCAGGTCTGGAGATCCGGTGCCCATTTGGTTACAACAGGACATTTAAGGTGGGATCTACATTCGCATCACATTCTCTGTAATCCAATTGATAGAACCTGCCCTGGCCATGGAAACTCCTACTTCTGATGTTGTGACTGAGGGTGAGAGATCAGAGGTTGAGGAGCACAATTTTCCTGAAGTTGTGGATGAATGTCTTTTTCTAAGAAATTTAACCCTTTTCTATCTGAAACTGCAAGCTATAAATTGCTATTACCTGAGTCTACTATTCAAGGCATTGTTGAAGAATTTCTAAATATTCATGACATTGGGCAGTCTTATTTTCTTAGCAAACTAAGAGAAAAGCTTGCTTTGCATGAATTGAGGATTAATGATGTGATTGATCAGTTGTCTAGGGATGATTTGCTGACATCTTGTAATAGATGTCTTGTAATAGATAAAAAAAAATGATGCTGCCAATAAACCAGCTGAGATTTACTCAGGGAGTGAGTGGTAGCTTGTTCTACTTCTGAGACAAACTGTAGACCTAATTTGTGCACCAGCAAAAATGGCAGATCAGGTCTTATCTGAAAGTGCTCATTGATGAATACATTCATTTCAGGTGTGTGTCTTTCCCTTCTAAGCCTCTCAAGCCTAAACACCATTAGTTGTGCCATTACCCAGAGCTCATAAAACAATAGACCACTCACTTCAAAAACTAATATGATATATGTGTAGAAAGCCACGTTTCTAGCATTTGTAAAACAGAAAATTTCAAAACCAAAAAAACATATAAACAACACTTGCAGAAAGGCACCAGCTTCTCCAAGCCATCTTAAGTACTGGAAAACTCTTCCAGCTTTCTGTGCCAGTTGAGAAAGGCTCTGAATTTTATTCAGATGATTAAAACAAAGCGATCAAGTAATCAATTGATCATTTTGATTTTCAGTCAGGCAATACATTAGTAGCTATTAAAATCACTTTGAAAGGAACAAAGTACAGGAAAGGCATGGTGTGCTTTTGGCCAGATGAGGACCCAAGATATGTTTGTGTACTTCAGCTCTATATTTCTTTGTGCATTGGCCGAAACATAACCAATTTAAAAAACTAACGGAATGCATAGTCGATATAAAAAACTGGATGGCCGAGTAATTTCTTACTGCTAAATTCTGAAAAAAAACAGAGGTGTTAATTATAGGACCTAAAAGCTCTGCATGTAATAACCTAGAATGCTGTCTAAGACTTGATGGCTGCTCTGTCAATTCTTTACATCAGCTAGGAACCTAGGTGTGCTATTTAATAGCAACCTTTTCTTAGAAAGCCACGTCTCTAGCATTTGTAAAACTGCATTTTTCCATCTCAAAAATATATCTAAATTACGGACTATGCTCTCAATGTCAAATGCAGAAATGTTAATCCATGCGTTTATGACCTCAAGGTTAGATTATTGTAATGCTTTATTGTATGCTTTTATTCTGCACGCTTAGTAAACAAACTCCAGTTAGTCCAAAATGCAGCAGCTAGAGTTCTTACTAGAACCAGGAAGTATGATCATATTAGCCCGGTTCTGTCATCACTGCACTGGCTCCCTATAACACTGTATAGATTTTAAAATCTTGCTTATTATTTATAAAGCCCTGAATGGTTTAGCACCTCAGTATTTGAACGAGCTCTTGTTACATTATAGTCCTCCACGTCCACATTCTCAAAACTCTGGCAATTTGATAATACCTAGAATATCAAAGTCAACTGCGGGCGGCAGATCCTTTTCCTATTTAGCACCCAAACTCTGGAATAACCTACTTAACATTGTTAGGAGGCAGACACACTCTTGCAGTTTAAATCTAGATTAAAGACCCATCTCACACACACACACACACACTAGCACACTAATACGCCACTGAATATCCAAATCCGTTAAAATATTTTTAGGCTGCATTAATTAGGTAAACCGGAACACTTCCCATAACACCCGATGTACTTGCTACATCATTGGAAAAATGGCATCTATGCTAATATTAGTCTATTTCTCTCTTATTCCGAGGTCACCGTAGCCACCAGATCCAGTCTGTATCCAAGTCAGAGGGTCACTGCAGTCACCCGGATCCAGTACATATCCAGCCCAGATGGTGGATCAGCACCTAGAAAGGACCTCTACAGCCCTGAAAGACAGCGGAGACCAGGACAACTAGAGCCCCAGGATCCGATCCCCTGTAAAGACCTTGTCTCAGACGACCACTGGGACAAGACCACAGGAAACAGATGATTCTTCTGCACAATCTGACTTTGCTGCAGCCTGGAATTGAACTGGTGGTTTAGTCTGGTCAGAGGAGAACTGGCCCCCCACTGAGCCTGGTTTCTCCCAAGGTTTTTTTCCCATTCTGTCACCGATAGAGTTTTGGTTCCTTGGCGCTGTCGCCTCTGGCTTGCTTAGTTGGGTACACTTCATTTACAGCGATATCGTTGACTAGATTGCAAATTATTGCACAGATACGATTTAAACTGAACTGAGCTGCATGATGACATCACTGAATTCAATTATGAACTGCCTTTAACTGTCATTTTGCATTATTGACACACTGTTTTCCTAATGTTGTTCAGTTACTTTGACGCAATCTTTTTTGTTTAAAGTGCTATATAAATAAAGGTGACTTGACTTGACTTCAAGAGGAGCTATTAGATTATTACCCACTCCAGGAGTTCAAAACATGTGGCTTGTCTAGGATTGTGTTACACCACACTTTTCCATCTTTTTAAGGTATGTCCAATTTAGAGGAGATACAACTCACCATCTGCTCTTTGTTACTGGGTCTCTCTGATGAAACCCTTGAAAAATTGATCCATGGGCTTACTGCTATTGGTGTTGAAACAAAAGCTGACCTCCACTATGTGAAAGAAGATGACCTCATGGAATACCTCAGGCCTATCCAATATCGCAAACTACTAAATGTGTGGAAAAATTAAGGTATTAATTGCTCTTCTAGTAGACATAAAAGTTTATACTATTTGTTACTAATGTACCATGCTCAACTTAACTTTTTATATATATAAAGTGTGTTCCTGTAGCTCAAGTGGTAGAGCATTGCGTTAACAAGCGCAAGGTTGGGGGTTTGATTCCCGAACACATGATAGGTAAAATTAATAGCCTGAATGCACTGTAAGTCGCTTTGGATAAAAGCGTCTGCTAAATGCATTAATTTAATTTAAATTTATATATATATACATATATATATATATTCTACGTGGCATTGATTCAACAAGGTGCTGAAAGCATTCTTTAGAAATGTTGGCCCATATTGATAGGATACCATCTTGCAGTTGATGGAGATTTGTGGGATGCACATCCAGGGCACGTCAGTAAGAAGCTCCGTTCCACCACATCCCAAAGATGCTCTATTGGGTTGAGATCTGGTGACTGTGGGGGCCATTTTAGTACAGTGAACTCATTGTCATGTTCAAGAAACCAATTTGAAATGATTCAAGCTTTGTGACATGGTGCATTATCCTGCTAGAAGTAGCCATCAGAGGATGGGTACATGATGGTCATAAAGGGATGGACATGGTCAGAAACAATGCTCAGGTAGGCCGTGGCATTTAAATTATGCCCAATTGGCACCAAGGGGCCTAAAGTGTGCCAAGAAAACATCCCCCCACACCATTACACCACCACCACCAGCCTGCACAGTGGTAACAAGGCATGATGGATCCATGTTCTCATTCTGTTTACGCCAAATTCTGACTCTACCATCTGTATCTCTCAACAGAAATCGAGACTCATCAGACAAGGCAACATTTTTCCAGTCTTCAACTGTCCAATTTTGGTGAGCTTGTGCAAATTGTAGCCTCTTTTTCATATTTGTAGTGGAGATGAGTGGTACCCAGTGGGGTCTTCTGCTGTTGTAGCCCATCAGCCTCAAGATTGTCGCGTGTTGTGGCTTCACAAATGCTTTGCTGCATACCTGGGTTGTAGCGAGTGGTTATTTCAGTCAAAGTTGCTCTTCTATCAGCTTGAATCAGTCGGCCCATTCTCCTCTGACCTCTAGCATCAACAAGGCATTTTCGCCCACAGGACTGCCGCATACTGGATGATTTTCCCTTTTCACACCATTCTTTGTAAACCCTAGAAATGGTTGCGCGTGAAAATCCCAGTAACTGAGCAGATTGTGAAATACTCAGACCGTCTGGCACCAACAACCATGCTACGCTCAAAATTGCTTAAATCACCTTTTTTTCCCATTTTGACATTCAGTTAGGAGTTCAGGACATGGTCCTGACCAGGACCACACCCCTAAATGCATTGAAGCAACTGCCATGTGATTGTTTAATTAGATAATTGCATTAATGAGACATTGAACAGGTGTTCCTAATAATTCTTTAGGTGAGTGTATATATATAAAAGTTAAGTTGAGCATGGAACATTCAATAAAAATTTTCAAATGTATTATATCGTCTGTTATTTGTGTTAGAACCATCCAGCTGCTCGACTTCCCAACGCTCATCACATCAAGTTCTTTCTGATACATCAAGTCCAGCATCAGAGAGTTCTTCAAGTTCTACACCATCTCATTCTTCTGCTTGCTCTTCAGCATCTTGTGCCTGGGCTGAAACATTTAAGGTGCCTTGGGAAGTCATGCCTTCTGGAATTAAGTTGGCCATTGCAAATAAAAAAAGATTGTCACCAGCTGATAGAAGGCAGCTAGTAAGGTTGTTAGTCAATAATAAGCAAAAACATGAAGTCAACCCATCAAAGGCATAGTGTCAGATTATAGTGCAGAACATTGTTAAACAGTACCCGGACAGCTTTGCTGATGGGACAAAAATAGGTAGTGGGTATGCCTCTTTGCTCTTGCAAGTGAAAACCCATTTTGAACATGTAAACAGAAACAACACATTAGTACATCGGAGAAAAGAACAGCTCCTCTGATCATGGCGCAAAACCATAAGTCAAAGCTCAAGAAGGCTGGCTGATTAATATGGTTGTGTCAGCTGGCGGCCAGAGGAGCATCCTGCAGGAGAAAATGATGAAACTCTAGAAGAGAAGTGCAAGCAAATGGTACTGCTTGATTCAATGGAAATGTCTGGTGCCATTAGAGGAGAACTTCACAAATTGGTGGAATTGATATTACAGTCAACGCCGCGATATAAGCGCCACTCCACCTCCGCCACTGTCTGAACTAAAGAACTCATGGCCTTACCTGTCTTGTCTCAAGGGTATTTTTTAACATTTCCATTTGTTTACTAACATCTCACTGCCCCAAAGAGTCATGGAGAGCATTGAAGGGAAAGGGAAGAGGATTCTGAGATTTTTTCAAGAAAAAGCCAACAAGCAATGAGATGCATGCTGTTCTGTCAAAATATCAAGAGGGAAATTCTCTGGTCCTGTGCATCCTGAGACTCTTAATGGCCCATTTTAAAGACAGAACAGAATCCCTTCTAATTGAAGCTGATGTAAGTAATATCATTTTATTTTTAATGTCTTCAAAGTCTAACTTTAATGCAAAATTAACTTTTTTTAGGTAGCAGCGACTGCAGCCGAAATGGAAAGAGATGGATTACCGGATTCACCTGCACTGATCATCCAAAGTAATGTGCCTTACTTTGTGTCTCCATTATACACATTGTTCTTTGCTTTCTGTTCTATTTCTGTTTTTGCCACCTCTGTTCCTGTATTCTATTTCATAGATCTATTCTCACTCCACTATTCCTTAGCTAGCTAGCTAGCCGTGCCCTAGTTTTTTTTTTTTTTTTTTTGTCTCTGAACCACTCTCTCTCTCTCTTATTAGTAACCACAATCTTCAATATCTTTTAGTTTATAGTTATATAGTATCAGTGTCTTTATTAGTTAACATGTGCTACCCATGAACCATACTTTTACAACACTTATTAATCTATGTCCTTCCGTATTTCTTTTACAGGTGAATCCATGTTCTGAGGAAGGCATTTTGTTGAGGGCCTGGCAGCATTTTTTTGCACCTATTACAACTTAAACCTTGCTTATCAGGATGAAGCTGCATGCACACTCAAATTTATTCAGAGGTATTTCCAGAGCATAAACTCTTACTGAATATTTATACTGTAAGCCATCAAATTTCCTTCACTTTTTTTTAAGTTTATAGGTTTTGGATAGCTTATCAGGGATTCAGGCTTTTTGGAAAAGTTTTCATACAAACAAAAGTCTAGCAAAAATATTTTATTAAAACAAATCTATTAAAAATATGCAAAAAATAAATAAATAAATACTACAAACAATGCAGAATCTAATTTTTTTTTAAATACAGTAAAGTTGGTCAGTAAAACTATTGGAAACATTTTTATTTGGCCTCCCTAACTCTTCCAATAAATTAAAAAGTTAAGGGAAATGTGATTTAAAATGACACATAAATTTATTTGGATTCTCTTTGAGTATAGAGCTGTGTTTTTTTACTAACGTACATGCAATGTCTTGCCTTTTTCATATGGATTTCCGCCTATTTAAAGGTAGGTACAGTTCAGGACCATTTGTTTTGTGTTAGTTTATCTAAAAGTTAGTTTAAACTGGTGCTTATGTTAAATGGACATGCAGATGTAAAATAAATTGTTAAATTTATGAGAACCTGTTATGCCTTGAATATTTTACATTACACATTAAATTGACAAAAACAAAGTCTCCTGAAAATTACAGCAAAGCTACAGGTTTATACACTATCACAGCAGTGAAAAATCTCTAACCAGTAAGAGCTAATTTAGTGAACTGAATTTCACAACTAATTTCACTCTTATTCATAAACATATGATAGCCCTGTAATTTTACAAAATGATAGCTGTAAAAAAAACAATTATACAGCATACTGAGCATGTAGAGGTGTGCTGTATTTTTTACAATTATAATTGTAATTATTAATTTACAGTACTTCTTGTAAATGTATGGTCCTTAGTGAACTGTAAAATTTTACAGTATTTTTTACAGTGTGGGATCATGGAGATTACTAAAATTATGTAGAAACTCTATGTAAATGTATTTCTGCTATGGACTTTGGTCTCAGAAATTAATGATATGAAAATTTACCCTGATGAAAGAGCATTGCCTTTGGTCCATCCTCCTGCCATGCAACCGCCTGTCAAGCAAGCATTACTCATCTGAGGCACCGTAGAATGGAACACAGGGCTCCAAGACTGCGACCATTTTTTTCTGCCTGTGCGACTAAATTTTATGTGTGGTGGCACTGGCGCAACCACCGCGTTGTTCAACTCAAACTCTGCCATTTCTGAGAAAATAATGCACCAAGATGCATATTCATAAAAATGAACAAATGTGCAATCTATAAAGCAAAAACCTTAAAATGAAAGTTATATAACAATTAAATGTAAGACTGTTCCAAGTTGTTGAACTAAAAAGAGGAAAGGAAGTTAGAACAGCCAATGTCTAACATGACCGAATTGATTAATTTCCCAGATGTTTAGGACAGTTATTTTTTAATGCAATCTACAAAACAAAAACCTCAGATTAAAGCAAGAAAGTTATACTGTTGTTCAAATTTGTGGCCCTTGAGAGAAAAAAATTAGGTATAGACCAAACCAAATTGTATTATTAATATTATATAATATTAATAATAATAATAATAATGGCAAATGCATTCAGTGCTAATGATGTTGAAGCAGTTCTATTGACCTCATTAGTCTTGCCAAATTTCACATGGAGAGTGGCTCAATTGACTGGAGCGATGGCATACTCAGAGCTCAGAAATAGAGCAGGAGTGAAAGAAAGAAAGTGAGTGAAAATATGTTTTC
Source organism: Cyprinus carpio (assembly GCF_018340385.1). Taxonomy (NCBI): domain Eukaryota; kingdom Metazoa; phylum Chordata; class Actinopteri; order Cypriniformes; family Cyprinidae; genus Cyprinus; species Cyprinus carpio. The sequence goes on from NC_056592.1 coordinate 7,289,513, forward strand.
CATAGAGAATGGATGCAATAATTTCTCTGGCTAAAGGTACAAAAAATACCAAATACTATCTGTATGCAGTGTGGAGCTACTACAGGAAAACACAGAGACTGTTGCAAACAGGTTTTCAAACTTTACACACAAAACTATAAAGTTCCAAAGAGAGGCAAAGCATAATTTTTGCAGAGATGTTATATGACCCAAAGCAAAAGCTGCGTCATCCCCGTCAGCCAAGCTCAAGTTTAACCACACATTTATCATCATACCAAAATTTGAGATGTCATTAGCAAAGTTCAAAGTCTGAGATATTGTTTCCAAAAAAAGGACTTTCTACCAACCAGGTAGTGCTGGGTGTGAAAAAACAAACAACTCTAGAATAACCTGACCCAACAGGGCGTCCGTGGGGTGGCAATGGGCAGTGATGGCCCAAAATGGGTGGAAGATTGAGGCAATTTGTCGCAACCGGAATGCAAAGCAACAAAGAATGCAAAACTCCACTGTTTAAAACAGTTCAAAAACTGTTAGGGTAATACGCTATCTTAATGGTTATTCTATGTTCAAAGAGCTGTCATTCTTAAGTATCAATATTCATTTTTGTATTGTTTGTTGTTGACAGGCAAGCAGTGAGATGCTTCATTCATCTTTAATCATGACTCCTGGCCAACGGAAGAAAGAGAAAAAAGGAAACCTTGACACTGGTGCAGGAGGATCCTTGATTTTCTGTAGAAGAATTTATTTTTTTATGCTTGTATCCAAACCCACAAGCTCTGGTGCTACCAAGGAGGGCTGGCTGTTGGTGGTCCCTGGTCCCTGGCCCAGCAGTACAACATCTCTCTGTAACGCCACCCTCCACACTCTCCTAAGTTCGTATATGTTTCTGTCACATTTCGCCCCCTAGTGACCACCACACCGAACTTTTAAACATTGTCCGTGAAGAAGCGGGGTTACTTGCTTAGTCACCTTGGTAAATTGATTGAATAATAAATAATATTGAATTTCTCGAACACAAAAGACAGTCAGTTGTTTTGTGTCGATATATATATAGATATATATAATAATAATCAGTTGGAACATCTGAAAGAAAATGGTGCTGTTATTAATCAGCTATTATTATTGCTAACAAATCACATCTCTGACTGCAGACCTGCAAAAAGGCAATGTTTATCACTGAGCAACTTACAGGACCCTCGAAATGGCCCTGACAATAAATGACGGAGGTTTGTTACTGTGAAATGGTACATTTGGTTATCTTCAAATACCATATTATAATGATGAGTATTTACATTTTCATTACAGTTGGTTGTTGTTGTTTCTTGTAAATATAGTAACATTCACTACCGTCAGTTTAGACCTGAACTAAATAGGTGTATCCAGGGCTACATACTTAACTGAAATGTAAAAGGATGTATCAGAAATGTGATCACCCAAGGTTTGGTGGCATTTCACAAAGATAAACCTGGTTATTTTTAGGGCTGCAATGGCATGAAGTTTTCATGGTACATTAAACTGAAACATTTATTAGGGCCACAGACTCTAAAGACAAAATTTTGATAGAATCTGATATTTGTTGATGTCATTTCTGATTATATAAAAGCACTTTGAACAGCATGTGATATTGAAAGGTGTAATATAAATAAAATGATGATTATTATTATTAATATTACTATTTTTATGGTAGTTTTCATCAAATAATTTGGAGCAACGTATATATTCAATAATATAAATATAAATATAATAATATAAAACTCCGAATACCTTACGCGAACTGGAGTTTCTATGCGCTTTACAGGACTTTTATTTTGGTCTGGCGATGTGACGACATATGGCTGCGCCGCGCTCCTGCGCCTGTGATTCGGCGGAAGAAAGGTTTGGGTTTTTAATCGTTTTTTTGTTTTTTAAAAGTGTATAAATCAATAAAAAAGCGTTCAGTCTATGTAGAGTTTTTAACAAAAACGATGTAAAATGAACTATTTGTTATTGAATGTGAACATGGTAATCCTTTATTCAACATTAATGAACGTTTTTTGTGAACGCAGTTGGCAAACACGAATTCGGTCCTCTGGCAGGTATTGTTAGGAGAAACGGAGCTTTTTGAAATTCCGATATGAATTGAACCAAATTGTTACTTAGCACAATGATTCAAAATCAAATCACGGCACGCTGACGACACCTGCAGGTTAAAACCACGACCACACAAGTGTAGAATGACTACACAAAAAACTGCAATATGTTTTCAAGAAATGCGATCTACAAAATAATTAAATAACAAATATTAAATATACACACATATATATGGACTTATTAATGTGTCTAGCTACTTTTGAGTGTTTTACGGGTAAATTTTTTAATATCAGTCATGTAGGGCCATAGCCTGTCACTCTGACTGTGACCCCTCTGCCAGTCTAACTGACCATGAACCAGAGAGCTTTTTCAGGATTCACTCAGAGATTACGTTTGGATTCATTATCTTTCTGTTAATTATTCTCAAAAGAAAAAAAAAAAAAACCGGGTGGAGCAAAAACTCCGAGATCTACATGAAATACTATTAAAAAGATGGCAATATTATTAAAGAGAGAGAGTGAAGAACATGAAGATTGAAGAAGCATTCAGAGGTGAAAACAAAGAACGATACTGAGGAACAAACAGGTTGGTTCCATTCTCAAAGCTGAATTTGGACATTGGATTCTTGTTAAAATGCTACATTAAGAATGAAAAATTGAAGCAGTTTTTATTTCATGAGAGTGGGTCACCTAATTTGAAGCAGTTTCACATGCCATTTGGTTTATCATGATACTAATAAGACCATAGTTTTGTCGCTCACCTCCCTGTGCACCTAGACCATGTTGAGATCACATGACGCCAGAATTACATGTAATGCTAATAAAAAAATAATACTAATAAAAAACATAAAACTTAGGTGGAAAAAAAATATTATCTACTCCATGCATGACTTCAATCATATATATATATAAGATATGATATTATAATATACTATATATATATAATAAGTATATACAATAATATATAATTAACTATATATATAATACGCATAAAAATTATATAATATAAATATCAAATCGTATAAGTATATATATGAAAAACAATTATTATATCGCAAATACTATATGCAGTTATTTAAAACAATGCACTGGTATTTAAATGATTTAAATATTTGAAGTTGGCCGGTGTTTGTACTCTGTCTGCCCTCCTGCAGCTTTTCTCTATTTTCTTTTTTTATTTAAGCCTGATTTCAGCTTCATTTTTATTCAAATGTTAGTTATGATGTGATGTCTATGGCCAAGTATGGTGTCCCATACTTTGATTTGTGCTCTGCATTTTAACCCATCCAAGTGCACACACTCCACACACATCAGTGAATACACACACACACACATGAACACAACACCCGGAGCGGGTGGACCGCCATTTTGTTTGTGGCGCCCCGGGTTCAATTGGGGTTCGGTGCCTTGTTTAATATGCAGGAGTGGTTCTTAAAGGTGCGAAGAGAGCTACAATTCCTGCTGCAATCTTTGGGTTACAAGTCCGACTCTACAACCATTAGGCATGACTGTCCCAATATTAAAGTACCAATCACAGCGGCTATAGTTTCTTAATTTAACTTTCTTGTTTATTGAATGTTGTTATAACAGCAATAGCACAACTGAAATCATGCTGATTTTCGAGAGGGGAAAAAAAAAAAAAAGATTCTCATATGTTATAAAAAACCAGGAACATTTTTCTCACATCTGTTCTATAATCGGACACTGGTCCTACTTCTAAATCTATTAACATCACCCGGGGAAGCATATATAAGGAGAGAAAAGCAGAGAGGACCTAATACTGAGCCTTGTGGCCCAAGCAACACTTGTTTTTGAGGATACGTCCTCTTCCTTTACACAAACAAAGAGGTAGTCGGATAGATGGGACCAAAACTAACTGTGCTAATGCTTGATCACCAAAGCCAAAAGTAATTATCAAGCTATTCAAATATATGTTGTGTTTCCTTGTTGTCAAACAGATCTAATAGCAAGAGAAGATAAATTTAACTTATAAGCAAGCACAGTCTCTTTAAAATTGATCACTGTGAAAGATTGTTTTTTCTACAAAACTGAACAGTTGAGAGGACCAATATTTTTCTATTTTAGATATGAATGGGCAGATTGTGGGAATGGTCTATAATGAACCAGATATTTTGGGTCAGATGATAGAGGGGTTTGATAACTGCAAGATGGGTATGTCCTTAAGAAAATAGTAAAAATATTAAGATAATAGAATTTTGATGATAAAGGTAACACCTCTTTCATAGCTTAATGCATATTAGGATCTAGCATGCATGTTGGTTGAGATGCTTTAATTTTTTATATTATTTTTGATGTCTGTTGCTTTGGGCCATTAAACTGGGGTTAACTTGAATTTGTATTTTTCTTTAGACCTGATGACACTGAAAGAAGAGAGTGAAAAACTAAATGAAATGGAAGAGAAAGACCAGAAACATGATTTCATGATTGGAGAAAAATCAACAAAGACTACGAAGATGTCCTCACGAAAAAAGAGGTCAGAAGAACAGAATCTAGCAGTTATTTACCTGCCGTCAGTGTGGAAAGAGACTGACTAATAAACAAAACCGTTGATGGTCCACATGAGGAATTCACAATGGAGATAAGCCTTTTACTTGCAAAAAGTGTGGAAAGAGGTTCACCAAAAACAAAACCTTAAAGTCCACGTAAGAGTTCACACGGGAGAGGAAAACCTTAACAAATGCACTCAGTGTGGACAAGGTTTTGTACACATAAAGGAAAACCTTAATGCCCACATGAGAATTCACAACGGAGAGAAACCCTTACAGCTGGCAAACTGTGTGGGAAGAGCTTCTCACGAAAATGAAAGTCTTACTGCCCAACATGAGAAAGTCACACTGGAGAGAAGCCGTTCATATGTTGTCAGTGTGGAAAAGGGTTTGAGATGTAAAGAAAACCTTTTATTGCCACATGAGGATTCACTCAGGAGAGAACTGTCTTACATGCTATCAATGTGGAAAGAGTTTTTAGTCATAAAAAGAAAGCCTCAACACTCACATTGTGATTTTCACACAGGAGAGAAGCCTTTCAACTGTCCTCAGTGTGGAAATGAGTTTCACACTTAAAGGAAACCTTAAGACTCGACATGAGACTTCACACAGGAGAGAAGCCGTTCACATGTCTTCAGTGCAAGATAAGTTTCACATATCAAAGAGACCTGAAACGTCATTTGCAACACTCATTCTGAAAATAAACTGCGAGTGTGACAAGTTTAACGAAAAGGAGCAATTTAAAAAATGTATGTTGTGATCAGTGTAAGAAAAAACTAAATTTTTATTTGTCACACTCACTGCAGATGTGAGGACCCTATTTATGTTCTTTGTGTTTTCAATGACTGCAGTTTTTAAAATGGCACCAGAAAATATTATCTGTGTGAAATGAAGGCTACATTCAAATTACAGGTGAATGTGGGACCAAATGTGATTGTCCAAACTGCATGAACATTGTGTTTATTTGCATCCATCACCTCTTTATACTTTGCCTTGATATTTTTATTTTCTTTTGTCATGTACATACGAACTTTGTCATGGCCATTTGAACTGACCTACCATCTCATTTGCTGTAGTTTCAAATACTGAGCAGCTCATACAGTCATTTCAGTGTCACTCCATTTCATCAGTTCATATATTGCTACTCGGAATGAAAATATAGTTAAACTTCTGTCTTGCTGTCAAATGCCACAGTTGTAATGGAAAAAATATAAATAAAAGGACACAATTCTGTACATAAATAATGAAGATTTTTTTTTGTTAGATTGGGCCAATATAAGTCCAGACTCTGATTCTTTGATAGAGATAAAAGTTCCTCTGTTATTCCATCCTGCCAGCTATGGCATACATGTTAGTTTGTTCTGATACGCTGATAATTTTTTTTAGATACAACTATTCATGCCAGCAGCACTGTCAGCAGAGTTTTGTCTGATACCCAAAACCAGGTAATAAAACTCTATTAACTTAAGTCTTTTATCAGCCTGAGGGAGGTTGGCTGCGAAAAGCTGTGAAATAGCAGGGAGCAAGGGACAAAGTGTTGATAAAAAAAAAAAAAAAATGAATAAATAAATAAAATTGTAGGATATATTGAATAATCTTATTTGTGTATGTTTTAATGCTTAGACTTCACCCTACTAAACTTTGTCCTGTACTTCATTCTGTAATTAGTCTTACCAGCACAAATTCGGCAAGGTGTTATTTTACCAAATCATAAGCAGTGAAAAAAATATTGCTGCAAACAGCAATTAGGGGCCAAGGACAAAGAAAGGAGCAAGGGTCATGCCTGCACAGCAGGGAGCTTCAGACCAACTGCTATAATTACTGGGTTAAAGACATTTTTAGATTATTTTAGTCAAAATGGATGAAAAATCACAAATACAAACATTATTTATGACTTTTTTTTTTTTCACTTTTTACCTATAGGTGCCGCTATTATCAAATTGGTGTGGTCAGTGTGAGGTGACAATGATACATAAAAAGTTTGGTGTGTAGTATGGACAAAGTTTTGGCAATCTCAAAATCAGCTTGAACTCATGCCAACAAATTAATTGATGTTATTCCAGACACGGTTTGTTTGTCTGTCAAAAAGCTTTTGATAAACATATTTTTTCTATGCCGTATTTTTATTTATTTATTTATTTTATTTATTTTTGCCAGCATGGTCTGAAGATGATTGTTGTTCCGATTTTTCTAGGAGTAGTTCAAAAAAGTAGATTTTCAAATAAATTCAAAATGGTGGACTGCAAAGGTCGAACAAATATGCTATAAAATCAATATTTTCGGGAGAAACTCCATATTCATAACCTTAAACTAGGTAAAAATAATCAAAAACTATTACCATTTTTTTTTCATTGAAAATTTTGACCAGAAGGTGGCACTGTTCCAAAACTTTGTGTGCGTTCAGAGTAGAGGTCTACACGGGTCCAAAAATTCATACCCAAACCCAAAGAGACCCGTAAATGTGCTACACTGAACCGACCCGGACCCGTCTATTATTTTGAAAGTTGGACCTGAACCCAGCCGGGAAGACACAGAGCCGACTGGACCCGGAAGAAAGAAACGGGGAAAACTGCCAGGAAGTCCCAAGTCGGCACATATTCCACAGCAAATGCTATTAACAAGTCAATAAACAACGTTGCGAAATTAAACCTAACACCTTACCTAATGTAAGAAACCTTCTCCTTGTACCCTGACTGTGATGCACACAATTTCATCCTCTGCCAAGAAAAGTTCCATCCATGGTTATTTCTCTCTTGCCAACTGAAATGCTTATCCACTCATTATTCCAGCTTCAAAAGGTCAACTTGTCGTCACCGAGTGATGGATGGACAATATGCCGGGGACTTGCAGTTTGTGCATTTTTGGTATCTCGAGTCAGCTTGCATAATAAATTTAGACTGTTTGCCCCATTTGGATGACAATAATTATGTTTGCTCGTCCAGTGCTGTGGCTGGTGAAGTTAGCTTTACTTAGTTTGCTATCATCTCTGTGCTCTCTGAGCCGAGTCAAAATTTTAGATATAACACAAGCCGGTTCTTTCATATATTATTATAAAAATTTGAGAACACTCCAAGCATGGTATGGCGGAATAAGTCCCGCCTTCTAAATAAAAAAGCCAATTGTCAAAGGTAAAGTAATTGCACTGTGTGTGTTTTTTTCCCCACCTTATTTCAAATTACCGACTTTTCTCAACCTAATTTTACAAGCTGAAAGTTACAAAACAACACACGTACAACGCTGACTGACTCTGATATGGCCGGGTGTTCTCAGAGTCCAATCGACTCGGGTATTACACACAATGTTAAACAGACCCGGAGACCCGAAAGTAATAGACTGGGACCCAACCTGGACCCGGCTGACCATTTAAAATATAGCCCCGAACCCGTACGGATACTGGGTCGGGTCCAGAGTCCTCGGGTCTCGGGTCCTCCGTATAGACCTCTAGTTCAGAGTATGGTCCTAATGACATAGCGAGTTTCATAAATGCTACTGCTAATGCATCTGTAAAATACAGATTATAACTACAAAATTCAAAAAAGAAGTGAAGTGAGTGCCAGTCACAGTGAACCCAATACAAAAAGAAGTTTATTCAAGTGGCGACTGGGACCCGACTGGACCCGACTGGACCCTGGAAGATCTGCCCAGAAGTCCCAGTCGGCACATATTCCACAGCAAGTTGCTATTAACAAGTCAATAAACAAGATGCGAAAATTAAACCCTAAACCTTACCTAATGTAAGAAACATTTCTCCCTTGTACCCTGACTGTGATGCACACACATCCTCCTTGCCAAGAAAGTTCCCAATCCATGTTATTTCTCTCTTGCCACCTGAAATGCTTAATCCATCATTATTCCAGCTTCAAAAGTCAACTTGTCGTCACAGTGATGGATGACCAAAATGCGACTTTGCAGTTTTGCATTTTTTGTATCTCGAGTCAGCTTGCATAATAATTTAGACTGCTGAAGTTAGCTTTACTTATTTGCTATCATCTCGTGTGCTCTTGGAGCCCGAGTCAAAATTTTAGATATAACAACAAGACGGTTCTTTCAATAATATGATTATAAAATTTGAGAAACTCCAAGCGTGGTTTATGGCGGAATAAGTCCCGCCTTCTAAATAAAAAGCCAATTGTCAAAGGTAAAGTAAATTGCACTGTGTGTGTTTTTTTCCACCACGTTATTTCAAATTACCGGGACTTTTCTCAACCTAATTTTAACAAGCTGAAAGTTAGCAAACAATCACACGTACAGCGCTGACTGACTCTGATATGGCGGGTGTTCTCAGGAGTAAAAGAAGAGTCCCAAGAAGTACTGAAACAAGTACACTAACCAGTATCCTGCAAGAACACTGATATTTGTATACTTGCTACATAAAGGTATACTTAAAAAATATACTTGAACTTACTTATGTATACTTAATAAATTGAACTTGAAAGTATATACTACTTTTTGGTAAGGGTCTGTTTGGATTCAATAAGGTCGGTCCCTCCCAACATACTTTGTTTTATTTGTGTTATTTTTATTTTGACTTTTTTCTACTTCTCTTTGATTTTATTTCATGAATTTACCTTCGTTTAGCTTGAATGTACTAATTCAGCTAAGTTGATTTAAATTAAATCTGAGCTATAATTAAATCAATTTATTTATTTTTAATTTTAGTTTCCTACAGCTATTAGCAGGGGTGCACACCTAGTTTTTTCAGCCCGTTCTCGTAAGAGAACTGGAGATTTGGTTTGGTCCTCACACTGCACATAGTGTGACCGATTAAATATAACTATAAAAAATAAATTAATAATAGTGATAATATTAATGCACTTTATTTAGTTAGTTTTTTTTTAAATAAAATAAACAAAATAAAGTGTGATAATACTATTATATTTTAAAAAGAAAGGCATTATTAAATACAAATATGGTTATTTTATAGTAAACTTAAAAATAAAAATGCTAATATTTTACTTCTTTTTATTAATTTTATTAATTTTCAACCTTAACCTCAGCAGGATTTTATTTTGGCGGGTTGCCGGCAAGTAAGTATATGCCGCTTCTGGGTTTAGCGCTGATTGAAGAGCAACAGTGAATTACATTTTTTACACTGTGCTTTGAAAGGTAGCCTAGATTTGTGCTTTCAATTTGAATAAAATCTTATACAGTACGGGTTTGTCAATCTAAAATGGTAATTGTGCATTAACAGCTGTCAACACATGTCAGAAACTTATTTCTACAGTGCATTTTTTATTTGGGTCGCGCATGCATACCTGCGGACCACTTATGTGCACCCCATGGCTAGTAGTACCTTTCGTTTTACTTTTACTTATTTTAGTTTTGTTTGACCACACCATCTGCCCTCTTGCTATAGGGTCGACTGAGGAGTACGTGGGAAGGACAAACTACTGACTCCTTGCCTGACGCAACAACAGCATCAGAACCCGAAAGCAGCCAGACAATGCTGGATGGAGCAATGGGTCCCAACTGTGAAACATCACCCAACACAACTCAGGCAAGCTCAAGTTGGTGCCAGCCACAAGAGCAAAGCAACACTGCAAAAAACATCAGACTTCTGGTGATGTTCTAGCAGAACAGAGAGCTAACAACCACCTGCTGCCCTCCTGCCACCATTCACAAGGTCAGTCTGAATCTCTCTTCACACTACAAAATCTCCATAACAATTACCTTCAATCCTCAGAACACCACCTGCACTTCACCAGTGAGACTCCAACCCAGCTGTTCCTTCCAAACCGCAGGGTACCACGGATAGCCTACTGGCAAACAACACCTACAAATAACCATCTGACTCAGACCAACTCACTCAGGATGACAGGAGACATGCTTCAACACCTCCTGCACAAGCTTGAGGGCCCACACCTTGCTACAGCTTACATCACCACAGGGCTCACCACTTGACAGCATCCACCACGCACCACAAACACTCCTGGAGGCAACCAGCAGCCCGAGAGCCACCACTGTCTCCCAGCCATGAGCGGCAGAGGTACGTGTCTGATTTCCTTCACCTCTGATCGTCGCTCGCTATTGTATATTGGATGTACAACAAAGTGTTCGAAAGGGGGGAATTATGTAACATTTGGTACAATCAGACACACAATTGTTCATAGATTTAACAAATCAATTATTCATTAGATTAAACATATCCTCACAGATCCCTCACACCATAAACATACTGGGTGCCAGGATGTCAGCGAATGACCCCAGGCCCCAAGTTTCCATGGCAACCACGAGCTACAAGAACATCTTTAGCATTGATCAACATTATCTTGATGATAAACAATAGTTATGTTTGTATTTTGTTTCAGGAGGTTCAATTTGAATCACTCTGTGACATATTCTGATGTAACTGATGATGCCCTTGATGACATGATCAAAGATATTGAGGCTGGGAATGATCAGCTTGGATCTGAGGCTGTCAGGGCACAGTTACGGCCAGCTGGAGTACGGGTGCAGAGAGACAGAGTGAGAAAGAGTTTAATTCGAACCAACCCCTGGGCAGCTGCACAAAGAAGACCACAGAGGTGATTGTATAAAGTTGCTTGACCAAACTCCATTTGGCACCGTGATTTTGTAACACAATTTGATAAGGTAGATATAACACGTTACAATGGCCTATGCTTGTTTGTTTTATACATGTAACATTTAATAAAGTATATATTATAAAAATGTATTTGTGAACTTCCCATTATTAAACTATGATTTGTTAGAGGAAGATGTACTGTAATGTACTTTTCTTTTTGCTCTTAATGTCTTATATTATAACAGCGTTTCTCTGTTATGTTTTAGATGCAGAATTGTCATTCATGGTGGTATAGAGATGCATACAGTCGTCTCAAAGTCTTTCTCCATGCCTCAAACAACATCTGCAGCAGCACTTGTAATGAATTGCTTTTCTGAATGCTGTGGGCCAGGTATGGAGTGCCTTCTAAGGTCAGAACAGATCATGGAGGAGGGGGAAAAACTGATGTCTGTGTGATGATGAAAATGTTCAGGGGCTCAGAGAGAGGCAGTGCTATCAGAGGCAGGAGGCACTCATAACTAGCGGTATTGAGAGGCTCTGGGGTGACATGTGGCAGGGGTTTGTCTAAATGTTATTATAATCCCGTCCACTTCCTGGAGAGTGAAGGTATAGGGGACATAGACAATGAAATGCATCTCTGGGATCTTCATTACGTCTACTTGCCAAGGATCAGCAGGGACTTGACTGCCTTCATCCGACAATGGAACAACCATGGGCTGAGACTCTGTGAGACATCAGATCCCCAATGCAGACTTTTGTCCGAGGCTGCCCTGGAACAACAAGGACAAAGATCCACAGCAATGCAAGAAATCTTTGGCAGAAGAGGCTGGGCCAGCAGATAAATTGTTGTTCAAAGGGACCATTTGAACAAGGAGGAAACAACATCAAGAATGCAGGGGGCAGCAATGCTTGACTGGCCAGACAGAGTACAAGTACAAAGAATCACTACACTTTGGACAATGCAACCTTGGAGCATCTTGTTGCACAATTTAATCCACTTGGGGGGGCACAAGCAGAATTTGGATTAGACCACATCCTTTGCAATGTTTTTTATCTTAAATCAATCATAGGAAAAGGACAAGTTAATCCCAAAAAAGATCTTATGGAGGCATGTTATGGTTGACTTTCATTAATGGACAAAAACATAGAGCTCACCCTTTCAAGTTTGTTTAGAGCAGTGGTTGCCAACCCGGCGATCGCAATCGACTTTATTTTCATCACTCTCCCAGTAGCTCAAGAAAATAACAGAAAAATTTTGTACAATAAAGACATCGTGAGTAATGTTAAGCTTTGCATCTCTCTTTATTTTACTTGATCCACTGCTGTGTTAATTTTCATTAACAAGACCAATGAGACACATCAGTAATTTAACTGTCACAAATTCGCAAACGTCGATATAGTGACGAAGCCCACGAGCCCTCAAAGTTAAACAGCTGTGTTCAGAATGTCGGAGGCTCTCCACAAAAGAAAGCAAAAACATACAACTTCAACCAAGAATGGGAAGAGGAATTTCTTTTTACCAGCAAAAAGGTGAAAGATAAGTGTGTTTGTATATTGTGTCACCAAAAACAAGCACTCATGTAAAAGAGGAAAACCACATCACACCACACCACAGCACCACAACATGACCACCAGAAATCTAAAGACAGCTACCCGCCAAAGAGCCTGATCCGTGCTAAGAAAGTCTGTGTTGAAGGCCCTGCAATCAATTTTTTACAAAATCTGCCTGATCATAAGCAGGCTGTTACTGAAGCATCATTTCGTGGAAAGCCACTTTTTGGCTAAAAACAAAAAAACAAAAAAGCCTTTTACAGATTACGAATTATTTAAGGAAGCAATGGCCATTACTGCCGAGACTATTTTCAAGGACTTCAAAACCAAAGATGAGATTAAAAAATGCACTCCGTGGTGTACCGCTCTGTCCTGCATCAGTGACAAGGAGGGTCGAGTCACTGTCAGAGGACGTGCATCGACAAGTTTTAAAGGACTTGTCAATCTGTAATATTTTTCACTACAGTTCGATGAATCTCTGGATGTAAAGGACACAGCTCAGCTTGTTTGTTTTTTGTCAGAAAGGCTTTCCAGGATTCTACAACAAAAGAGGACTTTTCTTAATCTTTTGCACGTAAAGGAGAGAATGAGAGGTGAGGATATTTACAAATGAGATTAAAAAATATGTGAAAATGAAAACGATATCCCCATTCACACACTGGTAGCAATTACTACTGAGGGAGCGCCCGCAATGCTTGTTGTGCGCTCTGGTTTTATAGCTCTGTGCTGTTTATGATCCTGATTCTTTCTTCCAACTTCATGACTATCATTGTGTGATTCACCAGCAGGCCCTGGCTTGGAAAGTCATGGACTTTTCTCACACAATAACACTTGGTCATCCAAACTGATAAACTCGACACGAGCAAAAGTGTTACAACGCTTTGTTGACTTGCTCACTGGCAGCAAGGCACTTCTGTGTGCAAGCACGAAGAAACTCAAGGAACTGTCAGATGATGTGTGGCTGCTGGGACCTGGGGCTTCTTACCAGACTTGAACTCGAAATTGAATACACCCAATAATGAGCTCCAGGGAAAAGGCCCCACACGATGAGCGCAGTGACAATGCATTTAATTCCAAGCTTGGTGTTTGGATCACCCATCTGAAGAATGCAAAGCTAACACACTTTCCCAACCTGGAAAAAAATATCACATATCATTGAAAACAAGTATGTTTTCCTCCCTGAGAATTACTGTGCTCACTGTGACAAAGTGGCAAAAGTTCCATTGCATTTTGGAGAGTTAGACGTCATGGATGTATTGCTGAGTTTTGTCCCAAACCCCTTCATGCCCCATTGAGTCGAACAGGTTTCAGCCAAATTCCAGGAAGGTATTTGCTTTCTCAAGTGGAGTAGAATGGGATAATTGACTTGTAAAATGACATAGAGCTGAAAGCCAGCTCAAGGGACAGTGACTTTTGGGGACTTGTCAACAGACCAGAAGTTTCCTCTCCTAACCCGCATGTGCACTGATGAAGTGAATGCTTACTTTGGGTCCACTAACCTCTGTGAAATGCCATTTTCACAAATGAAAATAGTCAAATTAAAGTACAGGAGCCACCTTACTGACAGACATCTCACAGACTGACTGTGTCCTAGCTACAAGCCAAACGGTACAGAGAACTCACGGACGTATTCAATCACGCCATCACACTGACTGAGTGAGTAACAGAGGTAAGGCAGCAGTTTGCCTTTTGATAACATTTGTTGAATTGATGCAGCAAAAATATGGGACATAACCGCAGTTAGCATGAATTATGTTACTAATGTTTGTTTATTGTGTTTATTATTACGATTGTTTGTTGAATTTTACAAAATGAACAGTTCATTTAAGAAAATGTTAGTACCTGCAGAAGTATCATTGAAAATAATTTTACCGTTACTAGTGCCCCTTTTTCTGTTAACAATGGCACTTCAAATGATCTGCTGTGTTACAGTGGTGCACTGTCAAAGTTTTTCTTGGTTGCATAAATTTAAAAGTTATAAACAGGGTAAACCAGAACATTTCACATGTTCCAAACATGCTAAATTAAAGGTCTCAAGTTGGAAAATGCAAATCTCTTCTTTCTTTTTCTGTCAGTTTCTTTGATGGGTAGATCTTGCCTTTCAGCAAGGCTGATGTCAGGGATCTTGGGCTTTTTAAAACGGTTTGTGACCACTGCTGTAAACCATTGTTTGAGTGTTTTGATCAAATTCTGTACACATCTGTGTACAACCATTGTAATATGAAAAATAACAAAAACTAAGCAAACAAAAGCAATTACCACACTGAAACAGACTGTTACCATCATTGTGGTTGCATTGTTTTCACTTCTTTTGACTCAAACTCAAACATATATGGGATAATGTGCTCTATCACAGGTATTTAAACCATCTCGAGTATCAAAAAAAACCAAATATTGTGAAGGAGGGCATGTATAAGGTGTGTATTTTCACTTGTCTCGAAGAGATGTTTACAGAGAGGTAAAATTTTGGATGGGAAATTATAATTTTTTACAAAATTGGACCTTTTTGGGTACAAAATACACTTCATAGAAGTTCATAAACTAACCCTCAAGAAACATCTGAAACTGCTGCATTTTATAAGTCTTAAGTGTTGCTTTGTTTTTTGTTTTTCCCCACAGTGAAACTTATTCCACACTGATCATATAAAACAGTTCTTTCTTAAGTGAGTCTTCATGTAATAATTAAGGGTTTCCGTATATCGAAAAGTCTCCCAACACGGACCAAATATAAATGGCTTCTCTCCAGTGTGAATTCTCATATGGAACTTTAAGGTTTCCATGTAGATCAAAACCACTTTCCACACTGCATGCATTTGTAAGGCTTTTCTCCAGTGGGAACTCTCATGTGGACTTTAAGGTTTCCATGTCGTTTTGAAACTCTCTCCACACTTTTGGCATGTGAAAGGTCTCCGTCCCCAGTGTGAACTCTCATATGATAATTAAAGGTTTCCTTTTCGGTTGGAACTTTTTCCCACACTGTTGACAGGTGAAAGGGCTCTTTCCAGTGTGAACCCTCGCATGTTGGGACTTCAAGTTTTCCATGTTGATAAAAACTCTTTCCACCCATTGAGGGTATGTGTAAGGCTTCTCTCCAGTGTGCAGTTTTAGGTGCGCCTGAAGGTTTCCATGTTGACTGAACCTCTTCCCACACTGAAAGCAAGCAAAATAATTTCTTGCTTCTATCTTCAAACTTTTTTTTGTTGATTGAAGTATTTTCATTATGTGAGTAACTAAAAGATTCATCTTCAGTAATGAAATCATGATGTTTATCATATTGATCTTTCTCTTCTAATGAATCAGTATGTCCACTCTCCACTTTGAGCGGCCATCAGTTCTAAGGTGAAAAAGAAACACAAAAAAAAGTTAACCTCCAGTTTAATGGAACAAAGCAAAAGACATCAAGACTAAAAAACTACAGCTACAGTAGAACCTGTACTCACTAAGCCATGGGATTTCAACCATGTTCCTGGAGCCACCCCAACAGTGCACACATTTTTGTCTCTCTAATCATACACACCTGATTGAGGTCATCAGATCAATAGTAGAGACTCCATTGGCCTGAAATGGGTGTGTAGTTTCAGTGTAGTAGGCTGCCGTCTTAAGGCCTTTTCGGACACTGAGCAAGATGCGAAAAAAAGCGTGGTGAATCGCAGACGACGGTACTTCACACCGAGGACGCGAAACGTTTGATCACCTTCAGCTAATTCCCCCACATATACACTAGGGGGTGCTGACCAACAATGCATTTTTTTTTCCTCAGTTATGTACTGTATCTCGCATATGGAGTTAACATCGTCTTCCGCTGCTCAATATACAGTATAAATTAAGATTTGGTTTTAAACAAGAAACACAAACTATTTATAATGCTTACAAGAATACATCTTAAAATATACACCCACTAGGGGTGTCCCATATCGTACCGTCCACGATAATACCGGTATAAATTTTTACATGATAAAAAAAGGTGTCATATCGAGATATCAATGATATAGCGATGCAGTGACGTATGGCGGATATAAGTTCTATAACGATATGGCGGATATAAGTTCTAAACACCACAAACCCAATAGGTGGTTTCAACTGAAGCGGCGCTGTGCAGACTGATCGGTGTATGACATCAACGTATCGTGAGAAAGCAGTTCTAGAGCATATTCGAACACACACTCGTTACCGTCATAAAAAGGGGCATAACTTTAGTGAAGTGGCGCGGAGAGCTGCTTCGGAAACGTGCTGCGGTGCCGGTGGTGTAAACACAAGCATTGACTAGCGTGGCCGTGTCGGAGTTGTAACGCGCAGACGGATGCAATTGCATTGTAAACTTAGGGGTAAAAGTAAGGGGGCAAGTATTTTGATGTTTGTACACCGATTAGTTTGGCATTACAATCGAAAAACACAGATGCTATTGCGAATGTGTATTGCGAAAAGCGCTATACGAATACATTTGAACTGAACTGAAATCAGCTCCCCGACTGAGGAGCAAGAAGATTCAGGATTTGTTTTTGATGGTTTATGCAACGACCAAAATACACCGCTGAATTCGTTCAATTGTTTATAATTTTTTCTTGCAAATCCCCTTTCCTCTTCCACGACGATGGATGGGCGGGGTGAGCGAGCGAGCTCATCAGCATTTAAAGAGACATGCACTGCTGAAACTGGTCGTCTGTGATCAGAGCTGTTTTTGACAAGGTTAAAAAAGAATGTTGTTTTACATGACGCACTGAGGGATTTTAACATAACGTATGTTACAGACATTTCCATGAAGACTCTAAAGATAAAGAAATCAAACCAACTTGTAAAAAAATCGGCCATCCAATGTCCCCGGTTAAAGAATGGAAACCAACCTGTTTGTTCCTCAGTATCTTCTTCTAACTCTGAATGTTTCTTCAATCTTCATGTCTTCACTCTCCTCTTTAATAAATACCATCTTTGTAAAGTAGTAGGTGACAAAGATCTTAGTTGCTTCACCAGGAATTTGTGTGTTTTTGGACACTGCATGTAAAAAAAAAAAAAAAAAAGATGAATGAATTAATTAATAGGAAGAAAAATTAATGCAGAAAGAAAAAGAAAGATTTATGCAGACACTGCATCTGGGTACTTGACAAAATATGCAGAAAAAAATGTAATTTTTAATTTTGTGAAACACAATTTTTAAGAAAAAAATACATATTTACATAACGTGAAGTCTGATATTTGAGAAAATATAAGGGGTCACTTACTTTTTCAAATCTTACAGAGTTTTTTTTTAACTGAACATTAACAGTAAATAATAATAATATACAAATAGCATCGAGATGGATTTATCCTTCATTTTTAGGACACTTATTTTCATATAGTGTTTTTTTATTTAATATGGGATTTATGAATAACATTATTTTTTTTTTTCCACATGACTTGTTGGGGGACATTTTCAAGACAAACTTTGACAATGGGACAAACCTTGTGCAAACCTTTCAACATTGCAGAAATTATACCATTTCAGATGAAGTGGTGATGATATTCCCCCTACTACATTACTCAAAAACTTGTTCTTTAAGATCTTTTGAGATAAATACAAATCTGTGTCTTTTGTGTGTGTGTCCTCACCATAGGACATTATGTCACACTGAAAAGAAACAAGGACAGAAATGGTAGTTACTGCTTTAAAAGAAAATTGATAAGTTGTACATTCAAGTATTTTTATTTAACTTTGAATATGTCAAAGAAAAAATTCATTTTAATTTTGATACAAACAGTATGAACATTTTTTAATCAAAACAAAAAAAAAATACTTTTAACAAAATAGAGTCAATTCATTATGTTTACTGAAAGTCTTCTAGAGGCCTCCCCGACTGCAGGGCACAGCTAAATATGACTGATATTCAAGCTAGCAATTTATTAAGATGTGAATGATTTTTTTTAAAGTATATGCTGCTCTTTTAAATCGTTATTAAATATTCTGTTTACTTCTGCATCATTCTCTTAGTACCTCCTCCCATCGTGGTGGATCCCTGTTAATTGTCTCCTCTATTCTGTGTCCCTCTCTCTCACTTCAATTTTTTCTGGTCCCTCAGAAACAAACTATCACATTTAACGCTTATTTTCATGACACTTTAACTATTGCTATATTTAATAATTAAAAAAAAAACATTTAATAACACTGAAAATTTTCAAAAAGAAAAAAAAGGAGTAAAAAAAGATTATTTAAAATGCTTCTTTAAAACAGACCTTGTGCCTCTTGTGTGTCAGTCAGTAAAGGTATCACACTAGTGGACTTATCTGTCACACCAAAGAAAGTTTCAGCCTTTGGTGTCCGATCATGGCCTTGCTATTCCTAGCTTATATAATTTAGGGGTAGAGTTTAATAACTTAAACATATATATTTAGGGGTGTTGCACCAAAGACAACAAAATGTAACACTTTTATAGTGGCTCAAAAAAAAGTTTTAAATATTTTAAATCTGAGACAAAAACTTTTATATTTGCACATGTCAAGGACTTCTCAGGGGGGTTCAGTAACACGACAAGAGATTGTCTTACTATAGCGAGATGAAGGGGCTGTATTACTTACTATTGAGGAAAGCGTAACAGTCATCTTGGATCAAGTGTGCCTTAATAAACCAATCACATTACAGCCTTGACGTCATTGCGCTTTCAGTCAGAGTTGTGTGACACTCAGTCGGCATTTACAGCTACCATAGGAATGAATGAGGAGTGCCATAAGCTGTAAGCCCACCTGCCGTAAAAAGGTCAGTGACTTCTCTTATAACACCATATTTTTTTCGGTGTAAACTCTAAAAAAAAAATAGTTAAATAGTTTGTATAGTGTAAAACATGTTGAAGATTAGCGCGATAGGTTCTTAATTCATTTAAATGACAGGCTGTTCCTTTCCTCGAGAAAGCTCTGAAACACCACACAGGTCTCTAGTCTCCTTTCCCCACATTCTGCCAAACAGTGGCGGGCGTTTCACAAAAATAAGAGGGTATGGCGCGGGCACTTCCGCACTTCTGCTCCGAGCCCACACAAGGGGGTTTAGCATGCCATTTGGTACAGGGGCCAGTGGACATGACCTTGAATGGGGTCCTTTAACTAATTGAAGTTGTCTGTGGAATTGCCCGATTTAAAACTCAGGATATAGTGCCCACACCAGAGGACATGGTTTTCAGTGACAAAATTTACCAGTTCATACACTTTTAGAATTTTTTGGATAAAAAAAAACAACAAACTGCTATTTACTAAAACTAGAAAATTGTAAAAATCATGCCTGAGGGTATTTATGAACATTTATGATTTTCTTTTTAATTTATTTTATACCATGTATTTTAAGTTGTAATTTATTAAACCATGCTTGTGACAGTCACAACCATAGTAGAATTTTGGGATTTGGGCGAAAAATTTGAAAAATCTAAAAACAAAGCAGTTTTTAAAACAACTGGTCCATGTAAGACACAAAAAAACCATTTTATTGCATTTTAAATTAAAGGACTATTTTTTATCTTATGACAGTGAAAGTCTAGTATCATTTCAACAAGCCATATTTTATTTACATATTTATTGCTAGATTGCATGTAAGAGATTACCACTTTCATGAAAACGTGTAATTAGTCTGTAAAAGTTCTCCTCGCACATGTGTGTGTTCTCGTGACGTGTTCGCTGTTGTGACCGGCGGGTGTCGTGATCGTTTCGCGCGCTTTGACTCAGTTGGATCGGTTTTGACCTGGATGTTTGGGAAAAGCTCCGTTTCTCACATACCTAATTTCACGATTTTGTGCTTATGAATAAACTGAGTTAAATGATTTAATGATGTAAATGAGACGTTCCTTTTCTGTTACTCACATGTAGATGCGCTCACACAAAATAACGTTCATTAGTGTTATAAAAAAACATTACAATGTTTAACAATGTAATCAATAATAAATAATAAATTTTAGATCACTTGTTAAAACTATCAAAATAGACTAAACAATTAGCATAAATTATTTTTTTTTTTTTTTTTTTTTTAACACGTTAAATAGCGGCGTGTCCTAATGACGTCACAGTACTAACACCGAAATAAACTGTCCTAGTTAAACGTGTAAAACAATTATTACTGGCAAAACACACACACACACACACACACATTCTAAACCATGTCAGCGCGATCCAGAGTTGAATTGATGTTGAAATACATATTTACAAAACTTTTTTCTATATTGTTGTTTGATATTTTTCCACCCTTAGGATACATAGACAAACAAGGTTTATCTTTTTCAATAGGTTATCAGGATCAATATCACAATTTGACAGCAGAAAAACAAAATAAATGGTGTTAGTGCGGTGATTTTTTCATAGTGTAGAATTAAATAGCTGTTTTATTTGTTATGTATCAGTGAAGAAAATAAAACTCAATAGAGGCAGAGTGGTTCATGCCGGCATAAGGATATGAGATAATCCAAGTTTGAAGAAAAACGTACTCGGTTACGAACGTAACCTCGGTTCCCTGAGATACGGAACGAGTACTGCGTATGGGGGAAAAGCTCCTTTTTCCTCTATACTGAAGCCTTTTTTCAATAACGCAGTGCAACTGCACTGCCATTGGTTTAATATGCAAAACTTTTTTAAACCAATGACAGCACTGCGTACTGCTGCGCGAGCCTGTGGCGATGCAGCGCGCCAAAAGCCCGCCAAAATGGGCGGGGCGAATGGCTATATAAGCAGGCAAATCGCCAGAGGAAATCAGGTCATTCGACTGAAGCGACGACACTGAAGCCGCAGCCTCGTGGCACGGCATATATGCAACGCAGTACTTGTTCCGTATCTCAGGAACCGAGGTTACGTTCGTAACCGAGTACGTTCCCTTCGATACTTCCACTCATTCTGCATATGGGGAACGAATTCAACCGCGCCGTGCCACGGTAGGGAACGACAAGACTTATCTTGAACACCCTGGGGTCCAGAGGATAAGTGAGAGTGCCGGAGCCGTCGAACCCTTGACGCTACACTGCTAAGAGGGAGCTAGCTCCCTGGAGGTGGTATGATGACGGAGTCTGACTGAAAGAACCCGAGCGTGCAAGGTCGGGATTCCAAGTTATAGAATCTGACAAAAGTGGACGGCGAGGACACCGCCGGCCACCTCACAGATGTCCTTGATAGAGACACCACTAGACCAGGCCCCCATGAAGAGGCCCATCCCTCTAGTATAGTGGGCTCTTACTCCTATGGGGCACTCAAGGCCCATAGAGGAGTAACATAGAGCGATAGCTTCAACTATCCAACGTGAGGGCGTTGCTTTGAGACCGAAGACCCCTTGGTGCGGCCACCAAAGCAGACAAAAATCTGGTCAGATTGCCTGAACGGCTGTGAACCGCCGCTCAATGTATATTCTCAAAGCCCTCACTGGGCAGAGCAAATCCAAGCTCTCGCTCACCTGACAACAGAGGCAGAGCTGAGAGGGAAAATTACCTGTGCTCCGACATGAGAGCACTTTAGGGACGTAGCCATGCCTGGGTTTTTAAAATGACCTTTGAGTCATTGGGCCCAAACTCAAGGCATGCAGGCTGCTCATCCGAGAGGGCCTGTAAATCGCCAACACGCTTGACCGATGCTTCAGTAGCAAGTAGCAGAGCGGTTTTGAGCGTTTAGGGGCCGAAGGTCAGCTGACCGCAGCGGTTCAAAGCAATAGGGAGCATGAAATGCTGCAATGGCTGCTACGTAAACCTTGAGCGTGGAAGGGTTGAGACCCTTGTCTAGACGCTCTTGGAGAAATGACAGTATCAGAGATACGTCACACTCAACAGGGTCTTCGTTTCGTGCTGAGCACCAGTCAACGAAGACTGACCATTTCTGGACGTAGAGCCCAATGGTGTGTAGCACGTCCCCGGGGAGGCTCAGAGGCTCCCATCGAGGGACCAATACATGCAGAGCCCATGGCTGTGGATGCCAGATTGTCCTGTTCGCGGTCTGAGAGAGGAGGTTCCCGCCTCAGGGGGATCGGACATGGGGCTTTCACGAAAAGCCTGAATAGCTCCGAGGACCAAACTGGCTCCTCCAGAGTGGGGCCACCAGGGAGGACTCTGTGCCTGTCTTCCCTGACATCGTCTGATGACCTGAGGGATCAGAGCGATCGGGGGAAAAGCATAAAGAAGGAGGCTGGGCCAGTCGTGGGCTAGCGCATCTGTGTCCTTTGAAAAATAGTTTGAGCAATGAAAGTTGTTTTCCTCTGAGGCGAAGAGGTCGACCTCTGCCTTCCCGAAAATCTCCCAGATTTTGAGAACCGTCTGGGGATGGAGCATCCCACTCGTCTGAGGGGACATTGCTCCGCGAAAGCATGTCTGCTCCCAGATTCGTCTTGCCAGGTATGTGTGTTGCCTTGAGCGATCGCAACCTGGGTAATGCCCATTCCAAGAGGCGCTTTGCCAGTGCACAGAGGCGGCTGGACGAAAGGCCACCTTGGTGATTTATGTAGGACACCACTGTCATGCTGTCCGACTGGACTAAGACGTGGCGCCCTTCCAGGATCGCCTGAAAGGATTGAAGGGCTCGTTCTACTGCCGCATCTCGAGGCAGTTGATATGGAGATGGCTTTCCTCGTGCGACCACGAGCCGAAGGCTGGTCTGCCCTCGCACAGAGCACCCCAACCCAGGTTGGACGCAACATCTGTTATAGAGCACCGTCCTTCTGGAAACCGCCTGTAGGGGTACTCCACGACTGAACCAAACAGGGTTCATCCAAGGCTGCAGGGCTGCTAGACAGGCCTGGTCTGACCCCTGATGCGAAAGCGGCACGTGCCGCCAAGCATGAGGTGGGACCCGGAGTTTCAACGGCCAGTATTGCAGGGGCCGCATTCGTAGGAGGCCGAGCTGTAAAACTGGGAGGCGGAAGCCATCAGCCCTAGCATCCTCTGAAAGAACTTCAGAGGGAAACAGGCTTTGGTTCCTGACGGAGGCCGTGAGCTGCTGAAGTACCAGAGCGCGCTCTGGGTGATATGACCGC
This sequence comes from Cyprinus carpio, assembly GCF_018340385.1. Taxonomy (NCBI): domain Eukaryota; kingdom Metazoa; phylum Chordata; class Actinopteri; order Cypriniformes; family Cyprinidae; genus Cyprinus; species Cyprinus carpio. Next base: position 7,313,090 of record NC_056592.1, read on the forward strand.
CCTCATATTGGCTGAGTCAAAAACCACTCCCAGGAACGTAATACGTTGGCTGGGGAGCAGTGAGCTCTTGGCGAAAATGGACCATGAGTCCTAGGCACTCTAAGTGGCTCAGGAGCACGGATCTGTTGTGTTCTAGCTCGGTTCGTGACTGGGCCAGAATGAGCCAGTCGTCGAGATAGTTCAGAATGCGGATTCCCATCTGTCTCAGAGGGGGAAAGCGCCTCGTTCATGCACTTCGTGAAAGTGCGGGGGAGCTAGAGACAGCCCAAAGGGAAGGACTCTATATTGGTAAGCCACACCCTTAAACGCGAATCTCAGAATCGTCTGTGATTGGGGGCTATCTGGATGTGAAAGTAAGCGTCTTTCAGGTCCAGCGAGAAGAACCAGTCCTCGGGGCAAATCTGCGTGAGGATCTTGCTTCATGTCAACATCCTGAACTTCTGTTTCATGAGGGAGAGGTTCATGTGTCTGAGATCTAAGATGGGTCTGAGACCGCCATCTTTCTTGGGGACAAGGAAATAATGGCTGTAAAACCCCGATCCGCTTTCTGAGGGAGGAACCATCTCTATGGCTCCCTTCCTTAACAGTGTCATCACTTCGGTGCAGAGGACCTGAGCGTCCGTCCGGCTCTACCAAGGTGGGAATCACCCCGCGAAAACGCGGGGGTCCTTCGGGTGAACTGCAGTGAAGTAGCCGTTTTTTATTATCCCCCAACACCCACTTGGACACGTCCGGGGATGGGCCTGCCAGGCCTCGGCCCGCGTGACAAGAGGCTGGATAGTGTCGGATGGCAGGCCGCTGATTAGTGACAAGTGTGGAAGAGGAAAACTGCTCTCTTTTTGAAAATGTGAAATATTTATTGTGTTCGCCATAACAATGTCGCTTTGCGTGGACGCAACAACGGTGGGCCCAGGTCGCATAGCAGGCAGGCGAGAGAGCTTCTGGGGTGGTCCGGCCATGGCGGGACATTGCCCCTTCCTCTTTCTTCCCCAAAGATCAGGAGGATTTAGAGGGCGTCGGGTCCAGCACCAATCCTTTGCCGGGGGCCCTGACGTCTAGGCGGTTTGGCGCGCTTAGTGGGGCGAGCTGGGTGCTGCTCCTTAGAGGGCACCGCTTGGGGGGTAGAAGGGACAGGTTTGCTCTGGTGCTGAGTCGGCGCAGTCCTGGGGCGACTCGGGGCAGAGGTGGAGCGCTTGGGCAGGAAGTGTCGCATGGCCTGGGACGACTTCTGTGCTGCAGTGAAGCGCTCTGTAAACCATTCTACGGCTGGCCCGAAGAGACCGGATGGAGAGACTGGGGCATCGAGAAAGGCCACTTTGGTCGCTCTCCTTAATCTCTGTTTCGGTTGAGCCAGAGGGTGGCGCTCCAGCACAACCAGGTTTGGCCATGGATCGTCGGATGAGAACCTGGGCCGTGCTCTCTCCGTGGTGCGCAGGGCCCAAATCTGTGGCGCTGCGGAGGTCGCGAAAAGCAGGTTCACTAGGGCTAGACTCATCCAGGGAACGGAGAAGCTTTGCCTGGAACACTTGCAATATGGCCAAGGTGTGTAGTGCTGAAGTGGCTGGCCCGCAGAAGTGTAGGCTCTGCCAGCCATGGCAGAGGTCGTCCTGCAGGGCTTGGAAGGAAGGGCTCTCTTGCTTTTCCACCCCACAGCCGCGGGGGGGGGGGGGGGGGGGGGGGGGGGGGGGGTAGGGGGGGGGGGGGGGGTTTGCAGTGCGGAGGCACGAAATGATCAAATTCGTCCCTTCCACGGGGGGGGGTGGGGGGGTGGGGGGGGGGGGGGGGGGGGGGTGGGGGGGGCCGTCTACGGAGTCTGAGAGCTGCAGGGTAGAAGATCCACGTCGGCCGGGGCGGCAAATTGCTCATTGCCCTTCTCCATGAGAGCCGTCTACTGAGCTGAGAGCTGCCGACGAAAAGTGCGTAGGCGGGCCGAGTAGGGGACGGGCGCCACGACTTCGTCAGCTCATCATGAACCTCAGGGAAGAACGGGCAAGTAGCGCTGGCGGGGGGCCGGCAGGTACCTCGTCCAGCCTGCCGTGTGTCGGCTCTTCAGGGGGAGCCCCCTCCAGATGGCGTTCCTCAGTACGGCCTTGGAGAGGATGCGGAGAAGCTCGGCATCCATCCCAGCTTTGGCGTCGATGGGCTCTAGTGACGGCAAGTGGGCGGGGTCAGAATAACCGGCCCAGTCTTCCGTTTCAGAAGCCGCGAGTGACATGGAGTCATCAAGCGGCTCGTCCTCCGATCTGCCAAAAGAGACAAGGTCGCTCGCTTCCAGCCGAGGGACCCTGCTCTGGTCGTGAGAAGAGGACAGGGGCCGGCTCTCTCATTGGAGAGCGTGCGGCACGCGGGTGCATCATCATGCAGAGGGGCTCTGCATGTGCCACAACTGTGGCGCTGGCATGGCCGCCGCCATATAAACGGCGTTTAGAAACGCCGCTGAAACAGCTTCTTTTTGTGACTCGCCGGATGTATGGACAGGCAGGGAGATCGCTGAGAACGCGGGCCGGTGAAGCGGACAGCGGGCGGCCCGAGAATGGCGCTAAAAAGTGGCTGTCTGCGAGAACGCCGGCGCAGCTGGTCCGCTGCGGGCTCTTTCGACGGCGAGAGCTCGTTCCAGGCGCGAAGGCGTTCAGCAGAGATCCAACGAGTGAAGGAGTCGTCGCTGAAGGAGTAAGATCTCGATTTCCTCTGGCGATTTGCCCTGCTTATATAGTCATTCGCCCCGCCCATTTTGGCGGGCTTTGGCGCGCTGCATCACCACAGGCTCGCGCAGCTACGCAGCGCTGTCATTGGTTAAAAAAAGTTTACATCTTAACCCAATGGCAAGTGCAGTTGCACTGTGCGTTATTGAAAAAAGGCTTCAGTATCGAGGCAAAAAGGAGCTTTCCCAGCTTTCCCCATACGCAGTATTAGTGAAGTATCGAAAGGGAACTTTTATTAAAGACCGATTTTCATCATCAAGTAAACAGTATTTGTTTATTTGATACAAAACAAACAACAAACAAAGAGAGAAAGAAAGCGTACCGCCTATCGTCCTAGTTGAAAGCAGGTTTTGCCACAAGCACATTGAAATGTCAACTTGTGTTTTTTACTGAATGCCATTATTGGAGGGGGGCACCTACATCAGTGTGTTATTGGTTTGTCTACTGCTGCCTATGATACAGTGATATACATTTTTTTGATGAGTTAACCTGCTACTGAAGATACAACAGCCACACTGCATCCGGACTCACCTTCCAAACTTATTAGTCAATGTATATTTAGATGTACTATACAGTTCCTTCTCTCAAAAAATTAGCATATTGTGAAAAAGTTCATTATTTTCCATAATGTCAAGTGCTCCAACTTAAACTTTCATAATCTTTTAGATTCCCTTGCACACCAACTGAAAATATTCAGGTCTTTGATTGTTTTAATACTGATGATTTTGCATACAGCTCATGAAAACCCAAAATTCCTATCTCAAAAAATTAGCATATTTCATTCGACCAATAAAAGAAAAGTGTTTTTAATACAAAAAAAAAGTCAAAACCTTCAAATAATTATGTTTACAGTTATGGCACTCAATACTTGGTCGGGAATCCTTTTGCAGAAATGAACTGCTTCAATGCGGCGCTGGCAGGGAGGCAATCATCGCCTGGTGGCACTGCTGAGGTGTTATGGAGGCCCAGGATGCTTTCGTATCGATAAAGCGGCCTTAAGCTCATCCCAGAGTGTTGGTTCTTGCGTCTCTCAACTTTCTCTTCACAATATCTCCCCCAGATTCTCTATGGGGTTCAGGTCAGGAGTTTGGCAGGCCATGGAGCACAGTAATACCATGGTCAGTACAACCATTTACCAGTGGTTTTGGGCACTGTGAGCAGGTGCCAGGTCGTGCTGAAAAACGAAAATCTTCATCTCAATAAGCTTTTCAGCCAGATGGAAAGCATGAAGTGCTCCAAAATCTCCTGATGTAGCTAGCTGCATTGACCCCTGCCCTCGCTAAAGCACACAGTGGACGCAACACCAGCAGCTGACAGGGCACTCCCAGACCATCACTGATCTGTGGGTACTTGACACTGGATTCAGGCATTTGGCATTTTTCCTTCTCCCCAGTCTTTCCTCCAGACTCTGCACACCTTGATATTACGAATGCACATGCAAAATTTGCTTTCCATATCCGAAAAGAAAGTACTTTGGACCACGTTTTTTTGTTCTGAGCAACAGCTCCAGTGCTGCTTCTCTGTATAGCCCAGGTCAGGCGCGTTCTGCCGCTGTTTATGGTTACACAAAGCACACGGCCTGTGCACGGTGGCTCGAGGATGTTTCTACTCCAACTCAGTCCACCTGCGTCCATCCGCCGCTGTCCCCCAATTCTGGAATCCGGTTCCTTCTCCACAATCTTCCCTCAGGGTCCGGTCACCTCTTCTCGTTGTCAGGCCGTTTTTTGCACACTTTTTTTTCCTTCTTCCACAGACTTCCCACTGAGGTGCCTTGAAACAGCACTCTGTGAACATCCTATCGTTCAGACTTTCTTTCTGTGTCTTAGGCCCTCTCGTCTTGAAGGGTGTCAATGAATGGCTTTTCCTAGAAAAACAAACAAAAAAGCAATTCTGTGGCATGACTACCCATGATTGCGTTTTGAGTATGAACCAGGCTGGGAGTTTTTTAAAAGCCCTCACAGGAAACTTTTGGCAGGTGTTGTAGATTATTAGTTGAATCTCATATGATTGGATGTTTGTTAAAAGCATTCAGGAAGCTTTTGCAGCTGTTTGTAGAGGTAATTAGTGGTGTAGATGATTAGGTTACTAGCTCGAGTTAGAGAACCTTTCATGATATGTACTACTTTTTTTGAGAGAATGTTTTCTGACTTGTGGAAGTTTTCAGCTGCCTGTGTAGGAGTGTTAATGCTAAATTACACTCCACACAACAGTCTTAACAGTGCAACAGTGCACCATGATTAGCAGTAATTCCTCATAATGGACGCATGTAAGTTAGGGCACTTTGTTTTTACAGTGCCATTTCCCTATACTTACTATAGATATAATGAGTGAGTATGTACCTATCAAAGATCCATCCACATTATCCACAGCACTAGGTGATCAAACTGTATATCTACTAAAATGAATACTTTACCTCTACAGTATCTACTTTATAGCAGCTGCACGTGAACTTCATTACAGAGTGTGAAGTCAACTTTATCTTAGCAAGTTTAATTCTTTGGTCATTTTGTGGTTTTGTTGGCAGTTCCCAGACATGACACATCAAATCTCAAGGATTTCTGAAGACAAGAAAGTGTCACAATAAATCTAAAGCCGCAGTAAAAGATATTCTGGGTGTGTTATGATGAACCACTGATGTGATCAGATGTCTAACAGTACTGACATCTACTGGATTAATACCCCTTCGTCATGCTGTTGCCTGTTCGTGTGGGGATCTATCACTTACACATGATTAAAAACTGATTAAAACGGATGAGTTACAGATTAATTCTCGCGCCAAAAGTTTAGGAAGTTTTTTTTGGGAAGACTTTTTTTTTTGCATACGGTAGCTTTAACAGAGTTACACATCAACTCTTTGTATTTTTTTACGATTTGGAAATGTGCATAAATCTCTCCACGAAGACAAATAAAAATCTACTGAAGGTATGGCTCTACAGGGAGTTTGCTCCGCCCTCTGCTGGTGGATTTGCAGACATAAAAACTTCATAGACCAGACATCAGCTAGATAGAGCCAAATTGTAGAAAAAAATCATCAAACAAAAACACACTGGAAATCCTCGAGGTAAGTTCATGGGCTTTATATGCTATGTGTAATGGGCTAATGGTATATTGGTTTTTACATGGACCTCATTTCAATCTCGATATTTACATTATATATTTGCACCCACGAATCTCAATTTAGTAGTGCGGTGAAGAGATGGTCCTTAAAGTGGTGCCAGACAGACAGCGTACACCCCTACCAGAAAGGCCAAAGCAAATCAGCGATGTTGCTAGGTATATTTTCGGTTTACTAAAGAGATGACAGGTTAGTTGTGTACAGGCCCAGACTCGCGGCTGATTTTGTGTAATTAATATTTAATATTTGCTTGCATTCTCAATGTAGCCTTAAGGGATCTTTTCTGTATTATTCGATAATATAAATCATAAATCAGTTCAACCTTGACTATCGGCGCTGCTATATTCGAATCAGCTGACATGCGTTCCGTGATTTCAATCAAACAGTTCGAGACGGAACAACAGATGTGAAAGAAGGAGAGGAAACTGTAGAAGAAGCGAAGAAAGTGAAATGCTAGCACCATCACTGACCTGTTCAGGGCTGGGAAGTGCAAGTCAGTTTCGTCTGTAAATACATCATGAAAACACTTTACATTATTGTCATCATTCAGAATGCAAGTACTACAGGGACATCAATATCGATTGTAAAGTTACATTAAAAATGTAGCAGAGACGGAGAAATATTAACATGGATTTTGTTGTACAGTGAGGGAGGGAGCTAGAGACAATTAAGACAAAAATAATATGAGTAACAGGCTCACGGTCTAATAATTCAATGGATTTGACCTGTAGACTTTTCAACAAAATATATTGTACCTAATTTTGGGGATTTAGGCACTTTAAAATAGTTTAACACACTACCAGTCAAAAGTTTTTTGATCAGTAAGATTTTTAATGAAGTATCTTTTGCTCTAAGCCTTCATTTATTTGATCCAAATTACAATAAAAGAAACAAAAATATTTTTGAAATCAAAATATTTTTGGATAAAATGCTAATTTATTCCTGTGATCAAAATCCAGTCTTCAGTGTCACATGATCATTTCTGAAATCATTCCTAATTTGCTGCTTAAAAGCATTTTATTTGTATTGTATTTAAGCGGATTCGTTTTTTAGTTTTTTTTTTTTCTTCTCAGGTTTCTTTGATAAATAGTAAGTTCAAGAACAACGCCATTTATCTGAAATATAAATCTTTGTAACATTATAAAACTTCATCATCACTTTTGATCAATTTAAAAGCATCACTGCTAAATAAAAGTAATAATTTCTATAATGATCCTCTATAATCTATAATATTTTTTGTTAAATATTCTATAATAAAATATATATATATATAGTGACTCCAAACTTTTGGTATAGTCCATGGGTAATGTTACAAAAGCTTCTTATTTCAGATAAACGATGGTCTTTGGATCTTATATTCATCAAAGAATCCCTGATAAAATCTAACTGTTTTAAATATTAAGTAATATTGATAATAATAATAATAACAACAAAAATATGTTTTGAACAGTAAATGATCATGGGATCATTTTCAGAAGACTAGAGTAATGATGCTGAAATTCAGCATCATTACTTTTTAAATAACAAAGATAAATTACATTTAAATATATATTCAATCGAAAGCAGTTATTTTAAATACGTAAAAATATTTCACAATATTACTGCTCTTGCTGTCAACTTTTGGATCAAATAAATGCAGGCTTAGTGAACAGAAAGAAGTCTCCCAAAAAACATTAAAAATCTTACTGTTCAAAAATGTTTGACCAGTGAAGTATGTAATTTACTTAATGTATGTATG